>NW_015386248.1:212486-213589 GCF_001527695.2 Protobothrops mucrosquamatus | reverse complement strand
ACATAAAACTACCCAATATAAACTAATCTAATATAAACATACTTTAACTCATTAAAAAAAAAATCAAATATAAACTACAATAATCTATCTACATATAACCAATCCATCTTCACCAATCCCTTAATCTTAATAAAAAAAAGAAAAGAAAACTTTGCCTTCTCTTCAATTCTTAGCTTTCAATCACCAATTATATATCACCGTATCAATATATCATAACATTTTATAATAAACAATAATCCCTCTACCCCTTAATATACAATGCTATAATTTTCCATATATAAGTTTTTTTTTTCAGAAATCCCTTATAATTCCACAACTCCACCATAATAACCATTAAAATTCAGAACACTTTTAAAATTACATCCCACAATATTAATTAATACCAGTTACCATGTAACTAAAGTAACCACTAAAGTTATTTCTTTAAAATTACAGCCCAAAGTACCTTATCAATATATCATATCAAAAGTAACATTTTATAATAAACAATAATCCCTCTACCCCTTAATATACAATGCTATAATTTTCCATATATATTTTTTTTTTCAGAAATCCCTTATAATTCCACAACTCCACCATAATAACCATTAAAATTCAGAGCACTTTTAAAATTACATCCCACAATATTAATTAATGCCAGTTAGCATGTAACTAAAGTAACCACTATAATTCAGAACCCTTTTAATCACATAAATATTTCTTTAAAATTAGATCCCAAAGTATTAGTTAATCACATCAAAAATAGCATCTCTTAACCACTAAAATTCAAAATACCCTTTTGAATCCACACCTCCATCAGAATATCCCATCTCCTTCTCCCAAAAAAATTTTTTTTTTTAAATTAATCTCTTAATATCTCGAGCAAAAATATAAGTGTTTCTTTAAAATTACATCCCAAAGTCAAATATATCACCTTATCAATATGTCATATCAAAAGTAACATTTTATAATATATTGATTAATCACATCAAAAATAGCATCTCTTCAAAAATCCCTTTTGAATCCACACCTCCACCAGATCTCATCTCCTTCTCCAAAAAATTTTAAAATTAATCTCTTAATATCTCGAACAAAAATACCTATATTATTACATCACAAGATAC
>NW_015386248.1:137779-212432 GCF_001527695.2 Protobothrops mucrosquamatus | reverse complement strand
TGTAAAATTTCTTTAGATATTTCCAATCCAGTTTCCGCTTTTGCCGCCAATCCTTCCAGATATCTTCCTTAAAATCCAAATCTTCTTCTTGAGTCTTTGTCAGTCCACTTTCAGCTTTTACAGGCTCCATTTTTCCTTCCATCCTAGCCTCTGCAATACCTTATAAAGCAAATGATATGTTCTGACAAAATCCTTGTAGCTCCCTCCAAAAAATCTTCAGATTTCTCTCTAATTTGTTTCAAAACTTTTTGTAAGTCTTCAAATGAAACCATCGATAGAATTAAAGAAAAATTAACTTCTAAGTTAAACTATTAAAAGTCCTTAAACAAAGCGGAAGTTCCCTCAAGTAAAGCTGTTTTTCAAACTTCTTTAAGCACAGCTTCGGAAACAAAAGGGGGGAAAAATCCAAAATCAAATCCAAAGTTCTTTCATTAAAAAAAGAAAAAGAAAAAGAAATCACTAAAACTTTCCATATCACTGTTACAAGGGGTAACTATTTCCCTCTTCATTCAGCTCCACCGGAAAGTGAAAGTTAAAAAAGAAAAAAAAGAAAAAAGAAATCACTCTCACTTTGAAGAAAGGCAAACCGCAGCCATCTTTTTTCTCTTTTTTTTCCCCAGTTCAATAGGGAAGATGTAAATAAATTGAGTTAAAGTCTTAGATTGCTCAAAGTCCAGTATCCCTGGGCAATTCCGTCTGCTTATTATTACTCACAAGTCTCTATAATTCGCGGAGGTGGAGGCAATGACTCGCTTCGCTCCCAAAAAAAAGGGAGCAAAGGCATTTGGGAGACGGAGGTTCCCAGACTCCGGAGGAGCACCCAATTTTCGCTCTCCCTAAGTTAAGGGAGAGCTTTTGGGGCTCTACTCCTATCCGGGAGTACTCACCTTGGCCCCTTCTCCCGGGGCACAAGGTTCCAAGCCGCTGAACAGCTGATGTCCGCTGTTCAGGCTGGCTCTGACGCCTTCCCAAGCGGACGCTCCAAAAGAGCCGCCATCGGCACGCCGTCCCACCGGAAGTCCGAATATACAGAATTTTATATGTTGTTTTCCCTAAGGTAAACCTTTAAGATATGATCCACTCTTCCTGAAAATATGCTAGTTGTGCAAGTTTTTAAGCAGAGAATGGCATTTGTTAGAGAATTCAATTCATTGGTATTTATTCATTTATATCAAAGGTAAACCAAAACATTACTGTTATGGTCACTAAACAATGTCACAAATATTAATAATTTGTTGAGATTTAATGCAACAAATTATTGTATTTTTAAAAAATTAAATATCCTAGTGCAACCAAACTTAGATTTGCATGCAGTTATGTGGCTATGTGTATTTGTTTAGTAGTTCCATTAGATGTTGGTACTAGCACATAATAGAATAGAGTAGAGTAGAGTAGAGTAGAGTAGAGTAGAGTAGAGTAGAGTAGAGTAGAGTAGAGTAGAGTAGAGTAGAGTAGAATAGAATAGAGCTGGAAGGGATATTGGAGGTCTTCTAGCCCAGCCCCCTGCTCAAGCAGGAGATCTTATACTATCTCAGACAAGTGACTGTCTAGCCTCTTTTTAAAAATCTCCAGTGTTGGAGTGCCCACGATTTTATGACTTGTGGACTTCAACTCCAGCTGGCTCAGGAATTCTGGGAGTTGAAGTCCACGAGTCATAAAAGAGCCAAGGTTGACTACCCCTGGTCTACAGTATATCAATAAAATAAGACTTCTAATGTCTATTTCCTGACCTGTTCTATTCTTAAAGGGCTGACATCTACCTTCTTCAAAGCTTTATCACTATTTCTCTACAGATAGTCCTCAAGTTATGACCATAATGGAACCTATCCATAACGGTCGTAACTTGTGATGACCGTAAATTGGGTCATTCATATGACCGACCTTATTTTATAATCTTTTTTCCATCATTAAGCATATGCTGTGGTTGCTAGGTGAATGGCACAGTCTTTAAGCAAACCCATGGTTTTGCCAAAAACTGGAAGTAAATGCCGTCATAAAAAGCAGTCATTTGATTGCAGGATGCTGCAAATGGCATGTGATCTGTTGGAAATTTAACACCAGGACATAAATATCCCCAAGGAGAACCGTTATAGCTTCAGATGACTACTAAGTGACTGGCCATAACGCGATGACTACCTGTGCACCTATCTCTAGCCTTGAGAGAAGTTCTCAGTTCTTGTGTTCTGGAATGTCACCTTCAGTATCTGGGCAGATAAGGATATACCTACATGTTACTTTTACAGTTAACTTTCTCAGTTCACATTGCTTTTTCCTTTCCTTGTTTCATTCTGTATAAAAATAACATTTTGGATTCCTAATCCAATATAAATCCCATAGTACTATGAAAAAGCTAGAAAATTTTACTTAACACTGGTCTTAGTGGTTTGGATTTTTTTTTCAGTCTTTGCTAAATTAAGTTATCCTGATCAACACAGTGTTTGCAGATGTCACTAAAATAAAATTACTACAATAAACACTGCAGCTGTTAGATTTCTGTTATTGTGGAGAATATAAGTAAATAACATTTGAAATATTAAATTGTTGTATTACTTATCTGAACATATGTGTAGCAGTTTTATTTGTGTATATATGTGTGTGTGTGAGTACATGTGTTTGTGTGTATGTGAATACACACACAGAGACAGACAGACAGACACAGACACACAGACAGATACACAGACACTGATATATATGAGAGAGAGAGAATGTTCCTAATATCTGTATCAGTGGTAGCAAACCTATGGCACGGGTGCCAGAGGCAGCACTCAGAGCCCTCTCTGTGGGCACACATGCCATTGCCCCAGCCTTGCCTCCCCTGTGACGCCCTCCTCACCAGCAGTCCCCCTGGAGGAGAGTCACCCCCAAGCATGGGCCACGTGGAGTGGCGCAGCCAAGGACATGGCAGCCAGGCAGTGTGGACAAGACTCTGCCCTCACGCTCCATCATGCACAGTTGATGCTGTGAGGTGTGGGCAGAGGGCATGGCCGCCATGGCGCTGCTGGGCTGCCTGGGCGATCTGCGGCGGGCCCTGGAGGTGGTGAGTGGCCCTGTGGGCAGGCAGGGCAGGGGATGGGGTGGGGGCAGAATGGGGGCAGGGCCAGGTTTTATAGGCACTAGGTCTCTAAAAGGTTCGCCATCACTGATCTATATTATAACGCATATGAGGCTTTTTCTTTTACTTCAAGCCAAAACACTTTCATTTAACACACACAGCATGAGCATCTTCAACCCAGTATTCTATTTTATGTCACACATCTTAGAGTCCTTCCTAATTCTACTGTTGAATTTTGGGTTCACATTCAGGTGGAAGTGTGCTATGAACTATCCCATCTCATAATGTCCATTCTCCTTGTGATCTAATTTTTGTCCTTTGTTTAATGTAATCCTTATGTCACCAAAATGTTGTATACCTACATACTATAGATAGCTTGTTACTCTGTGAGATTCAAACCCTCTAACAGGAATTGAACTCATGGGTCTTTTCATTTCAGTAGACAATATACATTTGATTATATACAGTGCATTAGTTTAAGAGGTATCCAGGTCCAGATGCTTAGTTATTGCAGGAAGGTTTATATAGCAAGTGTCAGAATTGTGTATACAGTTCCCCTTCCCTTGAAATCTCAGAGCAGAGAAGTACAGATATTGTTATGTCATGTTCCCATATATAAAGTTTTACATGACTTCCAGTCTCAACCTAGTGCAGGGGTCCCCAACCTTTCTTGGTTGGCGGCCTGGTGCAGGGGTGTGGAAACGCATTTATGTGTGCATGCATGCATGTGCGAATGGGACTGCAAGCACACACACAAATAGGGCCACGATTGTGTACACAACGCAAATGGGGCCATGAGCGCCCGCACGATGCTTGGGCGATGCTAGTGTGAGTGGGGGAAGTGTGCGCTTGCAGCGATAATAGCACTGGCGTGCCGCTGTAATGCTATCATGAGTGGGGCAGTGGGCTCATGGTGCCTGTACAATGCTCACGGTATCGCTAGTGCCTGCGCAACACCGCGATGCTAGCACGAATGGGGGTGCGTGCACACACACACACACACATGTGCACTGGCCAGCCACTCAGGTGGCCCAGTGGCCAACAGCCCATGGCCTGGTAGTGGGCCGCAGCCCACAGGTTGGGAACCTCTGATCTAATGAACAGGGATTCCCTATTTTTACATAGCAGATAACCTATGTGGTATTTTCTGTTACATGGACCTCCAGGAAACACCATGTGACTGGTTTTGCCCTATTTGGACATCAAAATGAATTGCCTGATGGTCTTCCCCATAGATGTTACTTATACCCATATAATGGATATTATACTCCAAAGAATAACAACTACTACTCATATCTGTTGAGCCTCAGTACAATCAAACTGGTCGCATAGTGCCTCCTATTGATCAGTGTAGCTAAAAACACCACAAGGGATATACTGCATACACACACACACACACACACACACTTTACAGTGTACCACAATGAAGCAGAAGAAATAGAAAGTCGCTTTAACAATCTTTATAGTAAATAGAAGCCAAGAGAATATCTGTTTCCAATATAACTTGGCATTATGCTGTAAGCATTTGCATCACAGAATTTAACTATTTAACAAAATGGATTGAAGAAAAGCTGATGGTGTTGGGCTTATTTCAAAACAGTAATCTTTTGGTGATAAGAGTCACAAAAATAGTCTAACTTCATTAAGTTAGATGCCATTTCAATTTCTACATCCATCTATTATGTTAAGAATTCACTATGTTTTATGTTTGTATATCCGCCCTATCTCTTTCAAAATACCCTCCCTCCTGTCTCTTTCAGAATATCATCCTAAATAAGCTTTTTTTTCCCTTCTCCGCTATATTTTCCTTTTTCCTGCATTACCTGTCTTTTTTCTCAGCATCATCTCAGAACTCTATTAGAATTAACTCTGCAGTGATTGACATGCTGTAATTGCTTCATCCTTGTGTAAGAGATGGCAGTGTTTTGTCGCTAAGGCATCCAACCCTTGCAACAGAATAAATTCATATTATGATAGTTCGCAGATGGTTAAATGCTTTTGGGGAGAAATCAAAACTAGTAACTTGAAAAATGCATAAATGCTTTCTGCAAACAGTTGCAGACAAGCTATATACATAAGAAAACAATGAATATGCTAGTGCAAAATAGACTTAATTCTGCATCATGGTGGCCAGTCTAGTTAGAGAAGAAATTTGCTATTCAGATGACTCCACCATGAGTCAAATGAAGTTGATGCCATTTGCTGATTACTATCTTTAAGGGGGGTTAGCAAATTATGGAAAACAGAGCTGTAGCCATAGTATTTACATACAAAATATGTACATAGAGCTTTGTCTTATCTTAAAGTAATTTGTTGTCAGTGTTAGTTATAGCAGTTATTTCTTATTTGGTGCAAGTAGTTAAGATTGTGAGTTTGTGAGTTCTACCCCGGCTTAGGCCAGCCGGGTCACCTTGGGCCAGTCACTGTCTCTCAACCCTTGGAAGGAGGCAATAGCAAACCATTTGTGCAATCTTGCCAAGAAAATTGCAGCGACTTGTCCAGTCAGTCAGCAAGATCAACACTGGCATAAAAGAACAACAACAACAACAACTTTGTATCATCATATTCTCCTTATATGTTTTTTTTCTTCAGCATTTTCCTAAAGTATACATTGGACAGCCATGAAATTCCAATGGCGAAAGAAACCTTTGTTGTCAAGTTGCAGATCTGCATTACTAGGAGGGAACAATAAAGGGCAGGATAGTATCAGCAACATGTTTCAGATGATGTCTGGTTTGGCATTGCAGAGGGTTGTTTTTTTTCCCTGTTCAATCATGTCCAATTCTTGGAGACTGCCTAGATAAGTCCCTGAAGTTTTTCCTGGCAAGGTTTATCAAAAATGGTTACATACTCATTTATTTTTTATTAAAACTATAAAACTAAACAGATTAAAACAGATTAAAACATTAAGACAAAGACCTGGCACCAAGTCAGACTTCTAATATGCAGTCATCTATTCCCAGGGCTTGAGGGGAAAGACTGGTCTTCAAAGCTTTACAGAAGGCCAGGAGGATGGAGGCCTGCTGAACTTCAGGGGCCAGAGTGTGCCATAGAGCAGGGGCTGCCATGGAAAAGACATGCTTCTAGCTCCCACCAGAGGACAATTGTTCTGTGGAAGAGTCTTCTTTGTTTTCCAAGACAAGCAAAACAGGAAAGCTCAGTAGTGTCTGCAACTGGGCTCCATCAAAACAAGCCTTTAAAAAGAAAACTATTTTTAGGCTGTAGCTGCTAAAATGCTATTAATGAAAATCTATTTTCAGGTTGTAGCTGTTGAAATGCTGAATGAGAGAATGCTGTTACTTGGCCTCGCACTGTCCCAAAAGAGTGGGATAGCATGCCCTGTTCTTGTGTGGTTTTTTGGGAGGTCTCAGAGGCCCTGCAAAAGGAGGGCCCTTTCATGTGACTGGGACCTGCTCTCACTGGGCTTGTGCAGCCTCTGAAAATCATGTGAAAATGCTTGCTCGATTTTCAAAGGCCTTAGAGGGCTTGCATGTCAGCAAAAATGGCATGGTCAGTGGCCCCCAACCTTTGGGGTACCAGGGACCGATTCCATGGAGAGAGGTTTTTCCACGGACTGGAGAGGGCATGGTTTCACATGCTGCCTGCATCCCGTGGATGGGGCTTCACTTGTTTGCACAGCCTGGTTTCTTGCGTACTGCGGCCCAGTGCCAGTACACAGACTGAGAATTGGGGATCCCTGTCATAGGTTCATCCTCACTGGATTAGGCATTACTCACAACATTGTACTACAGTTGCACAATACTTGAAAAAACACGGTTAACATATCTTTAGTATATTCTAATGGGAAAAATTCAGATTTATCCCAAATAATTTACACAAATCTATCCACTTTTTGTTGTATACTCACAGCGTATAATTAATCTTTCATCATGCCATCTGCCACATTGAATGGTTTTTAATTGCAAAACTAATGTCTGAAAAATCCTTAAATCTCTGCCACTCTCAAAACTTAATGTTCAGATGTACATTTCTATTCAATAAGTCTGTAGAGAGGTGAAAATCCTGCACTTATTTATTGAAATCCAGAGCACCACTTACCCTTAATGGGCTTGGGTTATGAATGTCACAATTTTGTTGTTGTTACAGGTGGGGAACTCAAGGGGATTTTACCACCACCCACCCTCGGCCTGTCGTCAAAGTGAAACTTTTTACAGAAAGCACAGGGGTCCTGGCACTTGAAGATAAAGAGCTAGGAAGGGTGAGTGTTAACATTTTTTTTTACTAGTATAAAATATTGAGTAAGAGGGTAACTGCTATAAGCTTCTTTGTGAATCCCATAAATATGTATTCGTTTCAGACTTGCAGTAAAAACCCAATTTATAGATAACAAATTATTAATGAACTGTAACCAGAATGTATGGAGAATAGCAAGATGTTTGGCCTATGCAATTCATAAATGTAAAATAGAATTTGTCAATAATTGATATTTACTTTATCTCTGAAATGGTGAACCTGGTACTTTCGGTGTAAAAAGTAATGTCGTACCTATTAAGGGTAGATAATAACAGCTGATTTTGAACTGTGCTTTTTGCTTTATTCATCTTTTTGCTAGTGAGGGTCTCAAAAATAAGAAATAAGCTAGCTAGCCTTCTCCAGATATGTTAGAATAGTAATTCCCAGAATTTCTAGCCAAAATGATACTTTCTGAGAATTTGGGAGTTGTATGACCAAAACATCAGGAGAAAAAGCCTGGAAAGGTGAATAAAGATTATACCTCAGGTTGTAGCAAATTCCAGTTATTATGTGCTCAGTATCTGTTCAGTAATATATTGGTGAGGGGAAGATGATAAAAAAAATGGTGGCTCTGTGGCAGTTTGATCAAAGCCCCATTTGCTTTGGATCACATACAAATGGGATGAATTATCATTTTGTCTTTTCCAAAATGCCACTGCATCTGGTATAGATTGTTCTTATTTAATGACCACAATTGGGACCAGCAACTTGGACATTAAGTGAAGGGGTTGCTAAATGAAACCCTGACTGTGCTTATGAACGTAATTCAGCTCTTTGTTTTACAGACCTGTAAAG
Organism: Protobothrops mucrosquamatus; assembly: GCF_001527695.2. Taxonomy (NCBI): domain Eukaryota; kingdom Metazoa; phylum Chordata; class Lepidosauria; order Squamata; family Viperidae; genus Protobothrops; species Protobothrops mucrosquamatus. Next base: position 204,331 of record NW_015386248.1, on the reverse strand, counting down.
TTAGAAATACAAGGATTGGTTGTAAGGTTATGTTTTCATCATTGTATAACTGCAAACAGTCACTAAATGAGTCATTTGCTAAATGAGGACTAGTCATAACTGAATTTTAATTAAGCCTCCACTTAGAGTATTTGGGTACATTACAGCTCATTTGAGATAAAACAATAACTTTAAAAACATGATGTTTGAAATTATTAAAATAAAATCCAGGTATTCCTTGCATACCAACCCTTCATTCAATAACAATTCGAAGTTATAATAGTGCTGAAAAAATATCTTTCTAGCCCATTTAAAAACATTTGGGATCTTTGCATTTCAAGATAATAAGCTATTTGCTCTTTTATGTGTTGAAAGCACATATTGGTAGTAGGTAAGGGTCAGGCAAAGAAAAGAGTATCTACAGAAATTGTTTGCTTTTTCTCTCTTCACCCTCACCACCACAGAATGGAAAGAAAGGAAGAGATTTCAATTGAGTACTAATGTAAGATGTTTATGTAGCATACCCATGGCTCCCAGGCCCAGGTTGTGGTGCAGTCACATTGCTTTCAGTGTAAACAAGACAGTAAGCAGGCACTTGAGCATTGCAAAGGCCAGCAGAATGGTTAGGAGGCAAACAAAAACCCAAAATGTGTAACTAAGTAATCTTGTCTTTTTCTAGCTGGAAAGCACAGTTGTGATCACTGATTTGCCAATTAAGGACCACTTCGCTTAGCAGCAGAGTTGACAATTTCAAAGAGAGTCATTAAGTGAGAATTCCCTGGAGCCAGAAAATTAAAGAGTTGACATTAAGTTATGATCCTTTGCGGATCATGCTTATTAAAAGAAAATTGGATAAAGCAAGTAACAATGTTAATGGAAAAGCCTCCCACACTTGATTCCAGCATTGAAGTGCATCATTATACTGAAGTATACAATTCAGTATTTAAAGAAGATGCACATGGTGGAACACATAAATTGTACTTGGTTTGAAGACAAATTCTTTGTGTGAGGCATTGTCAGTCTTAGCAAGCAATATAGCCTGAAAGCGATGTGGTGCTGGTTACTAACTTGGCTAGCTTCAATAAAAGGTTTGGATCGATTCATGAAAGTCATGTGGATCAATAACTATTAGCCTTGATGGAGCGTGACTGTCTCTGAAGGCCATCTGCTGAGAGACTACTGGGAGATTTCCTTGTGCATTTAGTTGGCCACTGTGAGAACAGGCTGCTGGATTAGATGGGCCTGAGGTCCAATCCAGCAGGGCACTGCTTATGTTCAATTTGTTTCTAGCTGTGTAAGATCTGCTGTTCCCATTCTCCAAAGCAAAAGAGGATTATTTAAAAGATACAACTATTACTGACTCTTTGGTTTCTTGAAGCAGTACAGAAAGAAAAAACAGTATAACCGGCTAGGAGATATCTTATACAAATTAAGCTGCGCTATTTCTGGAAAAATAGTGCTAGATTGTGTAGTTGTTCAAACGATTTGGATGATTGTCGCTGCAATATGGGTTTTTATTACTGAGAAATAAGAGCATTCTTGATTTTTTTTTAATGGGCTAGAATTTTTTCTTGATTTTAATTGTATGCTAAATTGCATGAGAAGATATAAGAGGTTTATTGTATTCCTTAAATCTTTGCAAAACTGATTCTGGATTTAAAATAACAACAACCCTTACCAGAAGGTAGGAATTATGAATATTATCCATATATTCAAAACTGATAGCGATGCTACATTTTCTATTGGGAATAACATCCTATTCCAGTGATGGCGAATCTTTTAGAGACTGAATGCTCAAACTGCAACCCAAAACCCACTTATGCATCGTCGAGTGGCGGGTGGGCATGGCCCATTGGGTGGGCGTGGCTGTGGTGGTAACGGCAGACTGGGTGGGACTAAAAAGTTCAATCAATCAATTCGAACTTTGCGAGATCTTTTTTTTTTCCACGAGAAGTTGAAATTGACTGATTGAACCTTTTTTTTTTGCACACGGCGGCAGAGGCCTAAAGTGAAAAGGTTTTATAAAACCCAGCTGAAGGCCTAAGACTGGGGTGATGGCACGCATGCCCACAGAGAGGGCTCTGAGTGCCGCCTCTGGCACCTGTGCCATAGGTTTGCCACCACTGTCCTATGATATGATGGAAGAGGTCATCATCTAGATTAATTTGTTCATGAAGGCCTAAGTGTTTCATTGAAATGAATAAATAAATCCTTTGTGCTAGTGCACTGGGAAGGACTTCCAAATTCCTAAGAAATTGCGGATTTAGAGCAGTAAAAGTGGTAGAGATTCTTTTGGTTGTGTTATCTGACTTGTTACAAGTAGTCTTCAACTTGCAACTGTAATGGATCCTTCCTATTATGGTCATAAATTGTGATAGTTGTAAAGTGAATCATCACGTGATTGATCCAATTTTATGACCTTTTTTGCAGTGGTTGTTAAAGAATTGCCACAGTTATAAAATCAGGAGATCCAGGCAGTTCAAATGACTAAAAGGATTTATTGTAAGCGTAAGCTCTCTACAAGAATCTGAACCATTAAAGTCAAAGCAATTTGGTGATAAATGAGGAATTCATAGTGGGCTGGACTTAGATCTCTTGTAAGCACAAAGAGACTCTTGACTGATGATGCATTTGACCCCTCCCTGGGGCTCAGTTTTATCATCTCCTACACTGCTGCAGTCATTAAGCAAACACTGCAGCTGTTAAGAGACTTCAGTGTTTACTATAGGGCATTTTAAGTAAACTGGAAGTAAACACCAGTTTGGGGCAAAAATGTAAATCATGGTCATATGATCATGGGATACTGCAGACAGTCATAAAGGTGGGATGGTTGCCAAGCGCCCAAAATGTGGTCATGTGACTGTAGGGTGGGATTGTCAGAACTCTGGAACCATATTGTAAATACTTTGGAGGAAGAGTCTGTTGCAATTTTGAACAGCCGCTAAGCAACCAGTTGTAAATCATGGACTACCTGTACCTCTATTGTTCACTTTGAACTTAATCTTAACAGCTGTAATTTTGGATCACATTAACAAAAAGCTTCTTAGGTGGACTTTTTTCACAGCAATTAAAATTCATTTCTGTTCTCTGACTACATCATTCCTAAGACAAGTTGCTAGATGAAAGGCTACCTAACTTTTTTTGCCCCTCCTCTCTATTACCTTTTTTTTCTTCACAATGCAGCACCACTTAGTATTTTGAATTATGCCATTGATGACTGATGAAATATACACTGACTATATAACTTCACTATTCTGAACTTCAGTTCAGACAAGCCAGTCCGCTTTAAACAGAAGTGCCAAAACCAAATTCTGCATGCATCAATTTGCTTTTAAAGCAGTCTGATATTATATTCTAATCAAAAGTATTCAAAACATTTTCTTAACTGAGAAAGCAAGCTTAAAAATATTACTGTAGATGTCAACTACATTTGCATCTCATGCAAAACCGTGTGTTGTGGATGTAAACCTCAAGCCAGTTATTCACATTACTCTGGGCTGTTTGCCAGATGGTCTCAAATGTTCAGTTACATCCATGAGGAAGAAATGCTCTTTGTCACATACATACAGAGATTTACTCTAGTCTGTTCTATTTTGGAGATAAATTGTTTGAGTCCTTTAAAAATAAAAAAGGCAATATTGGAGGAGACAACCAAGGGAGCAGTTATGAATAAGGGCTGAAAAATAGCCTAAGATTGTTTCATTCAGCCTCTCATTAAAACTTAGACTTGCCAGGAATCTACAGAACATCCAGGTAATTGAGAAAAATAGAACATCTGTTTTCCAGAGAATTTTAGATTCGAAGATATAAGTAATACATTTACATAGAAATTTGAATCTTTTCCTATGCTATGTAAGTGTCTCTTTCTGGGTTGTTTTCTGTATAAACTGGGAAACTGTAGACTGTAATCACAATCTTGCATTCCAGTCTTCAGTTTGGGCAGGAAAATGTTATTTTATTTATAACTAGCTGTACCCGGCCATGCGTTGCTGTGGCTCAGTCTGGTTAAATGGAAAAGAAGTGTGTTGCTTTTACGTCCAACAGATGGCGCTGTTTTTCAAAAAAAGCATGTTTTACCTGTCACAGGTGTGACATCTATATAATAGTAGGTATATAAAAACATGCGCGTATTCGAATGCAACGTTGTTTCAAAATTTCAAAGCAATCGGTGAAGAACGTTCGGAGATTTAAGATTTTGAACAAATGAACATTTACATTTTTATTTATATAGATATTTTGGTAGCTAACTTTCCACAGAAAAAAAGTTTATTTGTAGTAAAACCCATCTTGTGGTATGCCTGGAATATTGCATTCTCTTTTATGATTTTAACCTTTATATTTTCTATGTAAAGTTTGATATTTTTTTATCCTGGTCAAGATTGCGCTCTCTCTTCTCCAAGGACAGGATGGAAAGATTAAAACTGACTCCATGTATATGACTAGGAAGATCCATTATTAAAACTATTTTCATCTTTTAATTTCTAACCTATATTTCTCCAAAAAAGTTGAACAGGCAATTTTGTCACATTCTGAGGATAAAGGATACCAAGAAGGTTAGTGCGGAAAGAATATCAGATCAGTTGCTTCCCAGAAAATAGGTGGTTACAGCAGCAACAACCAAGTTGCTATCCTAAACTGTAGCCAATGTGGGGAGACTCGGGAGGTTTCTGGGAAAGGAGTGTTGAGACCCCCAGTCTTCCATTGTTTGGATTCAGATGTTTCCACTATACTCTACATACATGTTACATACATGCAAGAATATATGCACACCATGTATGTGTGAGTGGAAGAAGCTCAAATGAGTCTTATTATCGTTTCTTATTATATCATGCAACTAAGAACATGATTTTGAAAGCTTTTGGTTTCACAAAATATAGTGTCAGGTACTTGGAAAAGAATATAAGATGCTTACACTCTGTAATCAGATGTATTAAAAAGGTTTAGATTGGAGATATTTGACAGCTGGATACTTACACTGTGGCACCCAATACTATGTTCTCTAAGGATGGGACTTCTTAGTTCTCTTGCTAATGGCCACTGGATGGTCAGGGGAAGTGGCTATATCTGTTTTCACAGTGATAGAGGAACGTGCATGGTGCGCCAAGTTAGTAACATTTTGTAAATTATTATCCATTTTCTTTGGAGTCTGAGAAGTTCGTTGCACATGGATTTTTAATTTGTTAAGGCAGGTTCAAAAAATATATATCAGCGTAAAGTTGGCTTGCCTAACTGAACAATTTGTTTTAAACAATCCTTTCTGGTGTGCACATAATAACAATGCAACTTTTATGGACAGTGAAATCGTGAACTCTGTTAAAGTTCTCATAGCTGCATGGGAAAATTAGTTTGAGGAGAGACTGGCAACCTGAAAGATTGGCAATGAATTTTTCCATTCATATTGCATGGCATGGTGGTCTAGTGGTAAAGATGCTCGCCTCCCACTCAGAAAGCTGAGAGTTCAATCCTAAGTAGCTGCAGATGTTTCTCTCCTAGGGTGCAAAGAAAAAAATGTTTGCTGTGAATTCTGCATGGAAGGAAGGGCATCCTGCCTCAGCTTCATTCGCTCACTTGTAAAAAGGGAGATTTATATGTAGTAGCTGTGGTTGAACATAATATGTGAAAGTAAGTTCATTATTTATGGTATCCATCTAAGTTAATATTTTGTGACCATAACATAATTTGAATCATTTCCAAAGCTATTCATCTTACCGTCTTTTCTCAAATTTTCAGTAAATAGTGAAAAATCCATTTCACGTTTAGCATCATACCGGATTTATTGTGGGATCTTCCTGTTTCTTTTTTCATTAAGTTAATATCTATTAAGATATATACATTGTTGTATCTCTAAGGTATGTATATTCCTCATATACAGAATCATTAAAAATCATTATGGATGCAAGCACCAATTTTCTGTAGTGGGTAGCATGGCTTGCTTTTAAAAAGATCTGTGTTAGAAATATGGTTAGTCACTGGTGGGGAAAATGGCAGGTTGAGTGGCTCCTGCAAAGGAAAACCCACACCACAACTGATTTGGTATTCAAGCAGAACTTGTAGCCTGAAGAATTGTTTGGATGTAAGGGAAATCAGCTATTTGTCCTCTAGATAGTTGCTCCTTGCAAGAAGATCATGAAATGGAGATTTTGCATTCAGCTGTTGAATTCAGCAGCTGAAAAACAGGGCTTACATCCAGTGTGGAGCTGTGGTGTAGCCAGTTTATACAGACACTAGAACTGACCCCCACCCCCACCCTTTCCATAACACTTTATATAACTTAATATTTTTTAGTAGACATTTTCTTCAGAGACAGGTAAGTACTTCCTTTTGGAGCTTTTCAAGATAGTCAGTTACCAAATGCTCAGATTCCCCACCTTTGACTATTTTCTATACATACATATATTCATATTCATGAAACCATGTCATTTTTTACTTTTGGTGACTATGTTACCATACCCTTGGGGTTTTCTTGGCTATAGGAAAGTAGTTTGCCATTATCTTCCTACAGGATAGGGTTGCTGGTTGCTGGGTTTGTTTTTTTTAAATTCCAGTTTCTTTATACTTTCCTTTTATACTTTCTTTATACTTTCAGTCCACACCCATTGGAGTATCGAGGCATCTTTTTGCCTCTGTGCAAGTCAGCAGATAAAATCACTTCATTTATTTGTATAGGAAAATGAAAAGTAGGCATCCAGCAGGAATCTCAGCATGTTATAGTATAAAGACTGGGCAAAGTTTGTAACTTCCTCTTTTTAAAAAATCAGCATAGAAAAATTGAGCATAGAAGTAGAGAATAAAAGAAATACAGAAATTGACTAAATTGCTTGAAGGCATATAAACTTCTGTGCTAAATGATATTTTCTTACTTTCCTTTTTTGTTACTGTTGATCCAGCCGGAAGAGCAGATAAATGGTGAAATCTGCATGCTTATTATCTCTGTCCACTCAGTTGTTTTTCCTGAGTTTTGCAAGTTCATGTTGCAGCTGATTCTTTGCATAGGAGAAAGGAATCGCCCAGATTGGGCAACACTGTCTCTATTTCCTCCTAGGTGTGATATCAATTTAGGATTCATTGTTGTGATCTTGTATTACAAGTAGACAGTCAAACAGCTGCCAGAGGCTGTGGAGCTACGGTATCTGTTGTATTGTAGTGAGCATCATGTGAATAACTGCTGGCCAGACATTATGTGTGTATGATCAATGTAATGACCTCCTGATTCTTAGGGAGCAGGTTCATTCTCATAGGACAGTGGTGGCGAACCTATGGCACGGGTGCCAGAGGCGGCACTCAGAGCCCTCTCTGTGGGCACACGCACCATCGCCCCAGTTCTAGGCCTTCAGCTGGGTTTTATAAAACCTTTTCGCTTTAGGCCTCCACCACCATGTACAAAAAAAGAGGTTCAATCAATCAGTCAATTTCAACTTCTCGCGGGGAAAAAAAAGATCTTGCAAAGTTGGAATTGATTGAATTTTTTAGTCCCACCCAGTCTGCTGTTACCACCACAGCCATGCCCACCCAATGGGCCACACCCACCCGACACCCGACGATGCATAAGTGGGTTTTGGGTTGCAGTTTGGGCACTCAGACTCTAAAAGATTTGCCATCACTGTCATAGGGCCAAAATAGGTGAACAAAATTAGCTAGGAAAACAGAGAGGTTGGCAACAAAAGTCAAGGATAAGATAGTAGCATATAACTTCAATCTGATACATCAGCTTGCAGTAGTGGGGTATTCACTTTTTTTTAGATGTTTACACATAGAGATATGGGTGTGCCATCTGCCTAGTATGAAGGTGGCAGACACTGTCTACATAGTTATTTAGATAGTGCTGGGAAAAGCTGTTCGTTGGCTGTGGCACATTTTCGGCATCAATGACTGATGATATCACTTTTCCACACAGAGAATCAATTAAGTTTAGCTGAAAAGTCTCAATGAATGGTTGAGACAATATTATTGGGAAAAGGTTTAGATTTGTGAGGTACAGTACAGTACAGGTAGTCCTCGGCGTACGACCACAATTCAGCCCAAAATTTCTGATGCTAAGTAAAACTTTTGTTAAGTGTGCACTCATCCTCCCACACTCATGCTAGTTCCACCCCAAGCATCCTGCTGGTGCTAGCACTACTCCACCCTGAAGATCCTGCCGGCATTAGTGCTGCCCAGACCCCGAGAATCCTGCCAGCACTAGTGCCACCCCAGCCCGAGCATCCCGCCGGCGCTAGCACCACTCCGCCCTGAGCGCCCCACCAGCACTAGTGCTGCCCCGATCACAAGCATCCCGCCAGCGCTAGTGCCACCCCAAGCATCCCGCTGGTGCTAGCACTGCCCCAGCCCAGACTGTCCCACTGGCACTAGTGTCGCCCACAGCATCCTGCCAGAGCTAGTGCTGCCCCATTTGCAGCACTTGCACCCGTGCAGCCCCGTTTGCATGTGCACATGCACTTGCATGCAGCTGTTTGCGCATGCGCTCATGCGTAGCTCATTTGTGCATGCATGCACAGGATTCATTTTTGCATGTGCACATGTGTGGCCCATTTGCACGCATGCACGTAGCAGTGCCTGCCTCCCTTTCCAGGCCGCCAAATCAAAAAGGTTGGCGACAATAGATCCATGACACAGCTCTAAAAGTCAGTTAGTATTTGTATTTGTAATCCAGGCAGGCCAGTTTCAAAATAGTTTATCATCTCTGCCACACAGATAAGCAGCCCAAGAGTTTTTTTTTCCCTTTTCCCAGCTGTAATCTTCAAAAGTGAAAGTTTCCAAGGATAACAAAGTCTTATCTGAATCTGGGCTTCAAGCCAAGTTTCCTTTAAGCATAATAGATTGTAGTGCCATGGTTTGCTACTAGATGTCATTGACACTGTCTTCCAGCTTTTAAATCAAAACTTATATTGCAAGCTTTTCAAGTCTCTTTTTCTTAAAAAAAAAAAAAGTCTCAAAAGCACTTTTAGAACCAAAATTTCAAAGCTATATATCTGTATTGATTCCAAATTAATCTTGTAATTTTTTTCTGTTTCCCCCAAGCAATTAGTTCGCCGCTTTTCTTTTCCTGGGGGAATGGGGTGGAAATTCCCCTTCTCTCTCTCATCGGGGAGGATTCTTTGCTTTGGGTGTTTTTTTCGAGGAAAAAGTCTTAAAATCATAAAGAAAGGATAAAGTATTACCCAGTTCCATCCACATTGCTCAAAATTTGCTCCTTAGTACTTATTTTCTTCAGTTGTCAGCAGCTTCTGACTGGCACACAAATGTGGCCAGTCCTTCCCCCGCCAGTTTGGAGGGCTTCCTCAGATCAAACAGAAGGGCTGCCACCCCTCTGCAATCAATGAAGGTCCCCTCCTTCTTCATTGCCTCTCCAGGGTGACGTTCGACCCTTTTTAGGGTCCCCAGCAGGGTGAAATCGAACATGGAAGATGGAGCCCCATCTTCCTGCATCTGTCACACCGTGATGCCTAACCGGAAGCCGTGATAGAGCAGTTTTTAAATGGATACTGCAAAGAAAGCCAGCAGAATGCAAGGAATAACCAGTATAGAAGAATCACTCATAGCTGAGGGTGACTTTTTTGGTAAGAAATATTATGTATTTCTGTCAAATGAAAGAAGATCTAAGTAAAAACGGGGGAGTTGGAGTGCTTGATGCATAATTATCTCTTATACAAGCTCTGTAGATAAGGGTATGTTGAGGGTAAAATTGTCCTGTAACTTGAAAGTAGCATAGAGTATCATAACAGATTACCTATATATGGAAGAAATTGTTTCAGTGAGTCAATGTGTGTGTCTATATATTCCCCCCAAAAGACAAATATTACTAGTGACAACTATCTCCAAAGAAGCTAAAATTAACATAGAAAATGGCAAATGAAATTAGACATCTGAAAAGGCTGCAATGATAATGATGGGTAGCTTCAATCGCTTTCATGTAAAAGGAAAAATGCCAGCTTGGATAAAATACAGTCTAGAAACTGGGAGACTGTGAGCTATAGTTGCACAAAGTCAGCCTGGTGGCATTGGGACAATTACTGTCTCTCAACTGTAGGAAGAAAGCAATGACAAGAGAGTTCTGAAGACATTGCCAAGAAAACTGCAGGGACTTGTCCAGGCAGGTCACTAGAAATCAACACCAATTCAAGGGTACAAAAAACAGCAACAACCTACCACAATGACATTAATGTCATCTTTTCTGACATAGACTGATCAGAAATAATTGTAGATGGCTTGATGAAAATGTCAACCTATATGTAGCTGCTGCAAAACCAGAAAATTCTATGCTTGCAAATGTTTGTAGGGGAAATGAAAATAGAACTGCTGATATAATAATGCCCTTACACAAATTTATGGTGAAATCACACTTAGAGTATTATGTATAGTTCTGGTCACAGTTCCTTTAGAAAGTTCCTTTAGAAGTGGGAAAGGTTTTGAAACAGAGGGACCAACATAATTAAGGGGTGGGCTAGCCTCCTATGAGGAAAGATTATAGCTCCAGCTTGAAAGCAAAAGAGATTTTACAAAGGTATGTATAATTATTTATGGCACAAACAGCACAGATGGAGAAATGTTTTTCTTTCACTCATAAGATAAAACTCGTCAGGGAAGACAGGGAGTTTCAGAACTGATGAAAGAAATACTGTATGTGGTGTCATAGCACATAGCTCAATTGTGGAAGGCAACCAATTTCGATTGTTTAAAAGTGGACAAGGATACTGATGCCTATTCATTACTTCCTGAATCATAGGCAGTGTCTTTTAAGTATTGGTTACTCCAATACTGAAAGAGGCTGTTGTCCACCAGTACAACTTGCCATTTGTGACCCAGAATACTGGACTTCATATGCCTTTGGCTTGATCCAGCAGGATTGTTCTATATCAGTGATGGTGAACCTTTTAGACACCGAGTGCCCAAAACCCACTCCGCCCCCTGCCCCGCCCACTCTGCTCTGCCCCTTGCCCCACCTACTCCACCCTGCCTCCTGTCCCACCCATGCCCCCCGCAGGGCCACCTACCACAGCAGATCGCCCAGGCGGCCCTGCAGCACCATGGTGGCCACACAGTAGATGATGCTGTGGGGTGCAGGGGCGGAATCTTGTACCGGCTGCCATGTCCTTGGCTGCGCTGTTCTGCATGGGCCACGACCGGTGGTGACTCTCCTCCGGGGGGGCTGCTGGTGAGGAGAGGGATGTGGGGGGAGGCGGGGATGGGACGATGGCGCACGTGCCCACAGGGAGGGCTCTGAGTGCTGCCACTGGCACGCATGCCATAGATTCGCCACCACTGTTCTATATTCTTACTTGTCTTGGGTTTATCAGATATGAATCCTGAATGTTAGATGCTTACAAGCATAAGTAATTTCCAATGTCTTCATAGATTAATACAACAGAGCAATATTGAGTTGTATGGGAATGGTAGGAAGAGAGAGAAGAAATTTGATATTTAATTTGGCAAAGACTGTATATAACTACAAGAACATGCTTCGTCATGCACATATATTTAAACTTTATACCCATAAAAATGTTTACTTATCAGAGGCAGATCCATATATTGGTTCCCGACTTAATCATATTTAGAATAGACTCATTAAATTTAATGGAACATCAGTTAAGCATTGTTAACATGACCCATTGTTTTCATTGGTTTCCTCTAAAGATGACGAAATCTGGATAAAATATTTTTAGAGTTTTGAAAACTGCCTTCTGAAGATATGTTTTTGAGATGGGATTAGGATTACTAAATTCTGTACCATCAAAAAACTTCTCCCTCATCCTGTCATATTCTGGCCTTTGAAAATCCAGATATTTAAAATTAATTCAAAGCAACATTCATTTTACTTGCTTAACACAGAAGTGAATTCAGCGTGGGAACAGCTGGGGTTGTTTGAGCACAAAAGCCTATTTCAATAAAAAGAAAACAGTCTTATTAGTTTTGATTATTCAGTTAAAAAATAAACTCTAATTTCTTTAAGCTGCTTGTCAAATCCTTAAGTAGCCAATAAATAATTTAGCATTTGAGGGGGGGTGAGCATGCACGTGCATACTTTATATTGCTGATGTTCTTTTCTGTAACTGCTAATAATAATCTTAAAATAGCTTGCTGGCATGCCTTGTGAACATAGTTAAATAATTTCCCATTCTTCAATGATCATTATTGTTTTTCTTTTGTTAGGATAAAATTGCTGCTTTGTCTTCAACTCATTAGGCTTTTGTTCTATTTCTTTCCCATCTAACAGTAAAGATTCACCACTTCTCTTCCCCTTAATCTGAGAGAGCTTTATTTTATCCCCTCATGTCTAAGAAATAATATGTTCTGATACCCATTTGTTTCAGTGGTTGGTTCTGATTCATGTAGGTTGTTCAAATAGTAGCCGAAGCTAATCTTTAAGAAAATAACTGATAATCCTTTCTCTACCTCTTGCATCATAGAACTTGGGATTCTTTAAGTTGGTATGCATTTTCTTGGCTTTTTTTTTTTTTAGTTTAAATACTAGCTGTACCCGGCCACGCGTTGCTGTGGCTCAGTCTGGTTAAATGGAAAAGAAAGAAAAGAGAAAGCGCACGTTTGTAATATGTTTAATTTCACAATTTCAAAAAAGCACGGGTGTGACATCTATATAATAGTAGGTATATAAAAACACACGCGTATTCGAATGCAACGTTGTGTCAAAATTTCAAAGTAATCGGTGAAGAACTTTTGGAGATTTAAGATTTTGAACAAACAAACATTTACATTTTTATTTATATAGATTTTTCAAGTTTGTCCATCCTTTTGTTTTCCCTGGCCAACCATGAACTTTGGAAGCATATGCATTTAACTGATGATATTTTGTGTTCACTAGTATAGTCATATAGTGTTCATCAGCTCCATCCATGTTTGACACTGCCAGGAAAGTACAAGCTGGATGTATGTAGGGCTGTAAGTTAGATGTATTCAGGGGTATGGGATAGCTGGTAGTCAGCAGAGAAGAGAATTCAGGGGCAATGTGGGGAGGAAGGAATTTAATGACTATTTCAGAGATTCTTTCAAAATATTGTTTGAAAATAACTATTCAAATTGGAAAAAATACCATAAGATAAATTATCATTGTTCCAATCTACTTGACAGAGGAGAGAGAGAGAGATCTTAGTATATAATTACACACTTGCCACAAGTACTTACTGAAAATTTAGAACTTAGTCATTCGTACCCCAAGTGATTGGGGCAATTGAAAGTGCTGGGCTATTAGAAGGACATAAAGGGCTTTGATAAATCTTCAAATCTGAAAAAGATTCTATCTATAAGAAAAATATGGATGAAAATGTATTCTTTTTAATTCAGTTTTGGTATTTAATATTGTTAAAATACAGCAGATTAGTAAAATATTTAATAAAATATGCAGAGACTGTGTATGTGTAACACTGTGGTAATTGATACTGTTTCTTGACACCAAAAAGAGTGAAGTTATTTTTACCACTTAAATAGTTCTAAGAATACATTTAATGGTAAGGCAGGATATTTTGCTATTATGTTGATATCTACTTTGTTTCAAGTGAATGGAACTGTTTGTGTTAAGATAATAAAAGGAACCAATCACACAAAAGGCATGTTTAATGTGAAAAAATACTGCAATCATATTTATTATCTGCTTTGGTTTTTCTGATTTTGTTCCAGACGCTGCAGTTCACTGGAAAGTAATGTGTGTTGGCAAAGAGATAATAAGCTCGGTTTGAGTTAGCAATTCCTACAACTTTCAGATTATGAGATACACATGTGAAACAACCCAGAAAACATGGACATCACAATGCAGTTCACAGTGTTATAATATTATTGTATAAATATAGCATGTTTTTATCTTTTCTACAAACTTCAATCGAGTTATTTTCATTTACAACAGAATAATTTAATCAGTGAAATTGAAGCTCAGCTACTTTAAACTAAGTCTAAAATATTATTTTAGCATAGTTCTATTAGCTGCATTGATTAGAATAATGAAGGTAGTATTAATTTATTTAGGATATTTAATCCTAAAACATTTAATCCAAGACAGCAAAAAAAAAACATACAAAAAGTTATAGTTTAGTGCTCTCTAATGTTCATTGTTAGTAAAAGCACATACAATCTGGGGAATATTGAATAGCATGCTTATTATAAGTGCTTGGTTCACTGAAGGACTATTTTTCACTTTCAATGCTCATTATGTTTTTAAAGTAGGCCAGTGGAGAATCAGAGCTCTTATGTGACCTATTTTTCAGAAAATGAACCTGTCTTGGCTGAAACTATGAGTTGCAGTGTAATAGAAGCTTGTGATTTTCTTTGGAGCCCATGTAATTTTTAGGAAATAGAAAAAGATGGCACAGACAACTTCTCGTTAACCCGAGTTTCCAAGTAAAGTTTACTGTAATCTGTCAGACTGATAAACAGATTTCTTTATATCTTTTCCAGGTTGTGTTGTACCCAACTTCCAATAGCTCAAAGTCAACAGAGCTGCATAAAATGATAGTCCCTAAAAACAGCCAAGATTCTGATCTGAGGATAAAACTAGCAGTGAGAATGGATAAGCCACCACACATGAAGCATTGTGGGTGAGTGCCTATTCTGAAGAAAAGTAAACACTAATTCCTTTTCAGCTGCCCATGTAAATTTTATTACATGATTTACAGCCTGAAGAGCAAGAAGTAGAGAAGCCACTCTCAGTGTGGTAAATGAAATGTAAGATTTATTTAAACCAGGTCATCTTTGTAGCCTCAAAATAAGTAAAGACTCATAGTACAATCAAAAGCAAAAAGGGAAAGTGATGTGTTAACATGTATTGAGTTTTTAAATGGTGATTTCTACTGATATATATTCCATATTTCCAATTATGTTTGTGTACAAATCAGACTTCCCACACATAACTCTTTTTTGTTGTCATGTTGTTTTCCAAGTATATGTAAAACAACATTTTTTTGTTGCTGTTCTTTATGTGATACAGATGATTCCAAAGGAGGAGATGATGGCTCTTAGCTAATATATAAAATACCATAATGTGAATTTAGGTGGATGAATATGTTACTTCCTATTACAAATTGACAGACCACTTCTGAAATTTAAGAGACTTTGAGAAACAGCTTCAGATTTTCTAAAAACAAAGTGAGAAAATTGAATCATATTGGACATGCCTAAAGAAACTGCAAACAGAATATTGTCAGGGATATAAATATAAAATCTTCCACAGTTAAGTATAATTCTTTAATGGGAATCTTTGCTTAGAAAGAACAAACAGTTCTACATGTAGCAAAATGAAAAGGTCACTGTATACATAATTTATGACAGAATTTTTAAAAATTGATGAAAAATACTTTCTTTGTGCTGTAAACAAGAAGAGAGGTTTTAAAAGATTAGGAGCTAACCATTCAACTTGGAGTCTGCCAGGCCCTGAGTCTGAAGCAGATTTTTTTCTTCATTTTTTCCATTGAAAAATTTAAAGAATGACTTCTAGCTATTCTGTCTCAAAACTATCAGTTTAAAGCAAGCAAATGTTTGGATTTGCAAGTTGCTTCAGTGTAAAAAACAAAATGTTTTATCAGATGAGCTATGTTTTAGCACAGCCTAGTGGCCAAAAGCATGTGTTGCTTCGTTTTGTAAAAACATTATGAATATTTTTAAGCCATTAAATAAAATTTAGGAAATGAATTGTTGAGTTGGGAGAGGAGAGGAAACAGAAGAAATCACCTCCAAAGGTCTCAGTACTTTTTGTAGTTGTGGGCTTCTGCTTCTCTAGTCATATTTAATCTTTAAAATTGGCTGAGTTTAACACTGATTGAATTAGATGAAATTGCCTATTTTCTATGTGTTATATTTTTAATAGTTTGTAGAGCCAATCCCCATTTGTTCTTGTGACAACTTATCTCAAGGTCTAAATGGTTCAATAACTATTTCAAGTTATTTATCTGTCATAATTGAAACCAAAAGCTTTTCTTTTGGGGTGAATGGAGAGATGGCTAGAAAAAAGCCATAGAATTTTATTTTTAGATATGTATGACAACTACATGCTCAAAAGTGGTAAGGTTCAACACTACTCCCAATAAAAGAATGGCTGGTGAAGATGATGGAACTTGCACAAATGGCTAAATTGTCTTCCCTGATTAAAAAAAAAAGACAATATCTGCATTTATGGCTGATGGGAAACTATTTATAGACTTTTTTGCATGAAACAGAAAAAAATGTACTTACAGCTCATGTTTTGATAATTAGAAAAAATAGATAACAGAAAAAGTGAGCTTTTTTATAATCATAGAGTAAGAGATAACTTTGTAATCTGAATCCTCTTCTTCCTATTTCTTTCTTTTCTTTCTGCACTTCTCTCTCTCTCTCTCTCTCTCTCTCTCTCTCTCTCTCTCTCTCTCTCTCTCTCTCTCTCTCTCTCTCTCTCTCTCTTTCTGTTTCTTTAATCTGTATTAGTTTGCATTAGTTTTTACTTTCTTTTAAAAACATATATTGATATGATATATGATATATATAATATGCAATATATGGTATTTTTCCTGCATTCTAGGACAAGAGAGAACAGGTCTTTGCTTTCTATTCCAGTATTTGGAGAGTTTCTATATGTTCTATTTTGAGTCATGTTTTCTTAAACCTAAACAGACATAGTTTCTTTGGTCTTTTTTCATAGTTCTTGGGTCTCTTCTCATCCTCATTGTCCTTCTCTTAACCTCTTCCAGTTTCTTTAAATCTTTTTGAAGCAAAAGTTGAGATGGCAACTCACCGAAACAGAATAAAGTAGAATATGTTTCTTGTGGTAGTGAGCATTTTGTCTTTGCCCTTTAGGAATACATCCTTTTTTTCTCCTGTTCTTCACTCTCCTGAATTCTCAGAGCCTGTTTCATCTTCAAATACCTGAAAACTGTTCCTGAGTTTTAGCAATGCAAAATCTAATCTATGTCTCTTGCTTCTGATTGTTTGTCTCATCCACTGGATTTGCTTCTCTCTTTGAATGCCCTGCTTATGGAGAGTTGTTTCATCTGTCAATTTGTGCTGCAGATTCCCTTTACAGAAGTAATCAGTGCTTCTCCTTTCTCATTAACTCATTATCCTTGCCTCTTTTATTGCTTATCCTTCTCCTTTCTTATTAACATCTTATTATTATTAAACTGTGTAAGCGTTTGCTGTTCTGGTCCTTGATTCCCTAACTCAGTGGTTCTCAACCTGTGGGTCGGGACCCCATTTGGGGTCGATCGACCATTTCATGGGGGTTGCCAAGCAAGGCTGTCGGCCATTTTTTATCCGCCATTTTTTTTGTCCGCAATTTTTTTCCCCCTTTTCCGGCGGGTGCCTTACCTCCCTTGGGCTGGGCCAGCTGGTGGTCGGCCTGCTCCGTCTCTGCTGCTTGCCAGCTTCGCCTCGGCCGGCGCAGGGGGCAGAACCACGCATGCGCGGCACTCCCGGGCAGGGAAAGTCCTCGACTTACGACCGGTTTAGTCCTCGACTTACAACCGGTTTAGTCCTCGACTTACGATCGGTTGGGGTCGCAGCATTAAAAAGGTTGAGAACCACTGAACTGAAAGCAACCTGGCATATATTTGCAGCAAACACAAGCTGTAACAGCCCTTGGGGGGAAAAAGAATGAAATAAGCAAGATCACAAGAGTTAAGATTCAAGTCATTCACCTGTAACCTTCTAATGCAGTAAAAGTAAGATAATCACATGACCCCTGGGACACTGCAATAGTAACATGGTTGTTAAGCGAATCTGGCTTCCCCATCGACTTTGCTTGTGAGAAGGTCGCATGTGACCCTGAGACACTGCAACCGTCATAAATATGAGTCAGTTGCCAAGCATCTGAATTTTGATCATGAGACCATCCTGCAACAGTCGTAGGTGTGGAAAATGGTCACTTTATTCAGTGCCGTTGTAACTTTGAACGGTCACTAGATGAACTGTTGTAAGTCAGGACAACTTACAACTCCTTGATTTACAACAGTTCATTTGGTGGCCAAAGTGACAATGGCACTGAAAAAAGTGATTTATGACCATTTTTCAGAGTTACAACCTTTGCAGCATCCCCACGATCATGTGATCAAAATTCAGATGCTTGCCAGCTGGTTTATACTTATGACCATTGTTTATACACATGACCATGGCCATGTGATCACTTTTTGCATCCTTCTGACAAGCAAAGGCAATGGGATAGCCATATTGACTTAACAATCGGGTTAGTAACTTATCAACTGCAGTGGTTCACTTAACAACTGTGGGAGGAAAGATTGTAAAATGGGGCAAAACTCACTTAACAAGTGCCCCACTTAACAACAGAAATTTTGGGCTCAGTTGTGGTCATAAGCTGAGGTCTACCTGTATAGAGATATATATGACTTTAATGATCTCTGTTAATTTGCTGTAAGAGGATCTTGCAAACGTTTATAACAAGTTCTAGCCACTTTAATTGCTAGAAGAGCTGAGACACTTTTAATTGCCCAAGTATATCTGATTAAATGATATATGCTGTCATTAATAGATAAACTACTAGGAATTACTTTAGTGGTGTAACTAAATAGCATGAGTAAACAATATTTAAGTAAAAGACAGCTCAAGAGTTTTTGTGGTAGTGTTAATTTTTCAGCAAATAGCATTTTCCATACTCAGGCTACCACTGATCCTAAAGAAATGTTCTTAGTTTTCCTAAAGAAAATCTGGCAAGAGATTTTTCCTGACCAATGTAATAGGGTTATGTTAATCTTTCAAAAGAGGTGCTTCAGAACACATACGTTCATGTATGAAGTGGATGGTGGCATGCACAGGCCCTTAATTTTGCTGGAGGGAAACCAAATGAGAAGCTAGCTATTGTAACTCAGCTACTGTCTCTGTGCCTTTGTTGCCATTTCAAGTGTGAAGCCTGTTAGACTTTGGGAACCCAGTGGAAGCAGCAGGACACTTCAAGGGAGAAAAAGGACAATTCCAGAAGTGATTCTTGACTGTCTAGTGAGGGGGAAAGGAAGAAAATGGGAGTCAGAGAAACTCTGCTTTAATCACAGTAGCTTTAAATTGTGCAGAGTTACTTTGAGGATCTTTCAAGATTAATGTCAAGCCTTGCGTGGCTAGCAAACTTAGGAAACCAGAACTTTTTAGTTCTAGAAAATCTTTATTGCTAATAGAGTAATGTAATAGAATTTTTACAACCTCCCCAAGACATTCTGTCATACCATGGAACTTACAGGAGTGCCCTTGCTGGTGTCCATCAAAAATTGCTTTTTGGACTTCTCCTTTACCCTTCCTGTGCTAACAATATTTGTTATGGCTGCTGGAGGAGCATAGTTGTTTACAGGGCAGAAGGAGGAATTTTGAGGAAGTATTCTCTTTCAACCTCCCAGGCCCACAATTCTTCTCTGGGAAGACAAAGCTAAGATTGAAGGAGGGTTCCTCTACTCTTGGGGAATAGAAAAGAGGTTTCTTTGGTCATGTCTTCTCACTAGTACAGAGAGTAACACAATAACAGAGTTGGAAGGGACCTTGGAGGTCTTCTAGTCAACCCGCCCCCCCCACACACACAAGCAGGAAACCTTATACCATTTCAGACAAATAGTTGTCCAATCTCTTCTTTGAAAACTACAGTGTTGGAGCACCCACAACTTCTGGAGGCAAGTCGTTCCACTGATTAATTGTTTTAACTGTCAGGAACAATTTCTCCTTAATTCTAGGTTGGTTCTCTCCTTGATAAGATTCCATCCATGGTGCCTGAAAGTCCAAGTACTGTTTCTGTGAGGAACTCCTACACATTCCTGTAATATATTGGTGAAAAGTGAGATCAGAATTTCTCCTTTTTACTTATAT
The DNA here is from genome assembly GCF_001527695.2 of Protobothrops mucrosquamatus. Taxonomy (NCBI): domain Eukaryota; kingdom Metazoa; phylum Chordata; class Lepidosauria; order Squamata; family Viperidae; genus Protobothrops; species Protobothrops mucrosquamatus. Next base: position 184,585 of record NW_015386248.1, on the reverse strand, counting down.
AGTTCAGAGAAATAAGCAAGTAGAAATACGAATAGTGGCTTTCCTGAGCTGGTATATGCTTTGTAGTAATATATTTTAGTCTCTATATGAGACTGAATACTGGTGTGTATTTCTGTTTAGCAGAGATAAATATCCATTCATGTTGGCTATTGTTGCTTTTTCATATCTGTTGAAATATCTGTGCTGCAATTACGTATGGTAATTGTGTGATAGAATGCACATAGTTCTTGCTGCAATTGTAGTTCCCTCTTATTAAAGTATATTTTGTTTATTTGGATGCTGGCCCACATCCATTTCTCAGATTTTTAGTTAAATTGATTCTGACTTCTCAGAGTACTTGTGGTGAAGAAAAAGTTGTGACACACTTATCATCTTCATTGTGATTACATACTGAGAAGCATTTCATTATCTTATCTCATCTAATTAGTGTGGCTACTGAGGTCAATTGCTTTTTCATTAGCATGGCAGGCTTCATGATTTATAGCCTAAAGCATACTGTTTCAATTTATAGGAACATGCTTCTAAGAGCTTTTTATTTTACAACATTTTGTATCCTAACAGAATTGACTCTAAATATCTCTAACTAGAGTTAGAAAAAGTAAAAGGCAAATCCTAGCATCCTTCTTTTTTATATTGTTGAATAACAGTAATCTTGGGATCAATTATATCTATATACTACTAAAACTCTTGTGTCTATTTGATACTTCGTAACTTCAAAGTTGGGCAAAATGCTGGCTGTGGAATTCTGGGAGTTGAAGTCCACATGCCTTAAAATTGTCAAGGTTGAGAAACACTGCTCTAGGGGAAGAACTTTCAAGTACCGCATGTTCAGAATGCCAAGACCCATTACTCCCGAGGGAATGAAATTTGGGGATTTTTTGCTACTTCAGTGCTACTGCACTGTGCTGTTCAGCACTGTCGCTGTGCTGCCTTGGTGAGCCAAACACATGATCTTTAGTTTCAATAATCCCTGACAGCTTCTCACAAGTCAATGGGGAACCTGGAAAGAACTGACTGCTTGTGGGAAGCTTGCAGAGAGAAAGTCAGTGGAGAAATAATGTATTCTTCCCCAGTCCCCCTGCTCTCACACTGCCCTGGCCATGTGTAGGAAGAGAGGAGGGAGCCATTTACCTGCCAGTTGGGAAGGGAAAGGAATGAATGAGAAATAGAAAGGGAGGGATGGAGGGAGCGAAGGGAAGGAAGGAAGGAAGGAAGGAAGGAAGGAAGGAAGGAAGGAAGGAAGGAAAGATTTTGACACTCACTGCAAGCTTCCCACAAGAAAACTCAATGGAGAAGCCAACAGTTGTTCTCACTCCCACAGATATTTTTGTCCACCTGTCATCATTCTCATTCTCTGTTTAGATAAAGAAATATCTCTGAAATGATGACCAAATGAGGCATGGGTTGTCTAGTTTTTCTTAAAGATTACTAATGAGATCATTTTGAAAACAAACATGTGAAAAATGTGCATCTGAAAACATGGTAGCACACTATGAATGAATGAATTCGCTCAGCTTTCCAAGCAATCTTGAAAAAGAAAACAGTAAAAAATAAAATAAAATACATAACAGTAGTAACAATTTAAAAGGTGTGGCATTAATCCTAACACTGTCAAATAAGCATGACATGCTTTAGCTGCTAAGCCCCAAACATAAGAGTAAAAGGCTATGTCGTCACATAGATGTCAACTTTGTGAGGTAGATCTATTGCAAGCTAAACTGCTTTTATCCGACCATTGCCTTGGTTGCAGCTCTTACTCCATCTTCCAAGAATATTCCCACATATTATAACAATAGATCATAGCAGGACCAGTTGGGCTCTCAACCATGGGATTCAAACACAATTTCAATGTTTAAACAGGTAGACATGAAAAAAGTAAATCCCTATCAGGCCCCAAGAACCAAGAAAGACATGTAGAATTACTTCTGAGCAGTTTCAGCTATTCACAGAAATCTTGCCAAACTAAAGCAACTACTTGCATCATTACATATATATATATATACTCTGAGAATTGCTAAGGAGGAGCGATCTGAACTCTCTTTTTCCCAACCAAGCTATCTAAACTTTGCTGCCTCTTGGCCCTCTGGAATGCAAACCCTTCCTGGGAATCTACACTGAGAATCTGCACTACATTCCACCACAGTTCTTCAAATATCAGAGTTCAAAGCCATTAAGGTTCTTGAACGCCATTACTAAAACTTGGAAGTTTGACTGGTATATTGTTGCCAAAATATGTAGTACAGCGTGCAATACATTCTTTCTATGATATTTATTTGAGGAGTCTCTGTGTGTCAAAGAGGCAATAAAGTTCGGCAACTCCTCCATGCTTCATTCCTCAGATATATACATATTGACTGCAAGCTTCCCACAAGGAAACTCAATTGCTTAAACTTCTCATTAGAACACCTCACCTGAATTAAAATGCAGACTAACAGCTCCACCTTCTGACCTTTACCATATTTGTAGGATGTTCATAGCAGAAGAGGGACATCTTCAGTACATCTACATGCCACCTATTATAATTCCTATAGCATATAGTAGTATTCAGGGGATAGGTTTGGGTAGTGACCCCCACTGAACAGCTAAGAAATACAGCTACCTTTGAACATTGCATTCCCCATTTTTAAGAAACTGATATGATGTTAATACTGAAAAAAAAGGTAAAGCTGCATGATATTCACATCATGAATATTCACATTGTAAATATCATTAAGAAGGAACTTCAGAGGCCAGTTTGTGAGGGAAGAACTTTGTGATATAGAAATTCTTTTAGGGCTTCTTGTAGACCTGCAATTTGAAAGGATGCCTTCTATAGTATAGCTGATTGGCAATAAGAAAATGAATGTATTCTGATGTGATAGGTTACTATTTGTGTGAATCTTATGTGGAACAATATTATATCATAACTGAGAATGTGATTGTTTATACAAAATTATGACCTCATGAGAAATGTTTCTTGAGGACTCAGAATCATTTTATATGTATTTATGCTAGCCTTATAATGAATATCTCTGTGCCAGATTAATTTTTCCTTTTAAATGATTTGTGTCATTTGTCACTTTTGAATATGCATACCAAAAGTGATATGTGTATGTGTGTATTCTCTTCAGTCTAAACATTAATGTATGAAGTATTTTCAGAAGGAAGATTTGATTTTGCTGATTCTTATGGTGCCAAATGAACTTCAGATATAAACAGTATCAGTAATCCAATGTTATACAAAGGGCACCATGTGAATTTAGGCTTTTAAACAATACTCCAATAGAAGCAGCTGCTGTATTTACAGTCTTGTGTATTAGTATGAAATATTAAATAAATTGATCACAAGAGGGCAGCATGGTTTAAAGGAATTCTAAAACACTGTTGAACTGATATAAAGTTCAACATGTAAAATATACAATATTACCATGTTATTTTATAGTTATAAATTACCTTATTTTCAGCAACATATTAATATGCAATCTTTTTCAAAAAACTGAACTTTAGTTTTTAGAACAAAAAAAAATATCACTGATATACAAATATTTTGACTTACATTTTGAAAAGAAATAACATAACCAGAATTGAAATCTTTGGTGTTACACATTCAACCCTTGCTTTGATTTATACTAGACTTCCCTTCAGAAGTATTGGACTGCCCAGAATCCCCAGACATGTTTGAACATTGATTCAAGACGGGATGCAGGATGTCAAAAAATTCAAGTTGTTGGCCACTCAACTGAAGTCTTGTTCTTTTTTTACATGTAACTACACATGTAGCACACATGAAAAGAACATGGCTTCAATTGGGTAGTAGGAGCCACTAAACTGACTTGTTTTATCCCACTCACAGAGCACTACCCCCATCCAAGGTCAAATTGGCCAAATCTGGTTTATGCGTTTATCATCAAAATCAAAATGTGTACCTTTAGCCGCACAGCATAAAGATTGGATTCAGGAATAAGATTTCAAGCCTCAGCACCTTATTGTCATGGAAAAAGTTGAGTATTAGCTGCCTTGAAACCAAGGTTATGATATTTTCAGAAGCAATCCAGTCCTGTAGATGTTTACAAGCAAACAAATACAATGGTTTCTGGAGCAAGTCACTAAGATATTTATCTCATAGATTAAAGTAGTCCTTAAATTGTGACCACTTCTTCAGCAACCATTCAAAGTTATGATGGCACTGAATGAGAGGTACTAAAGTTCCAGACATTGCAGCAGCCCCTCAGTCATGATCAACTTAACCACAAGGGACATTTCAATTCCCCACCTCAACTATCTCCCTCCCCATCTCTGCTGTTTTAGCTACCCTGCACTCTGCTGTCCTGTCGTTCTTCCACCCTGTACTCTATCCCACACCTTACTGACCTGCACACTACCACTCCTGCTGCCCTACAAGAAGACCTTATGTGGCTTTAGGAAGGCCTTGCACAGGTAGCAGCTGCCTTCCCAAAGGCCAGACCAGGCATGTCTCGTCAGTAGCAGGAGGAACAAGATGGTGAACTGGGTGCAGCAGGAGTATTGAGTGCAGGACAGTCAAAAGGACAGAGATGGCTGAGAGAAGGTGGGGGGAGTTGAAACTGAGGCAAGATGGCAGGGTAGAAGAAGCACAAAGTCCTCACCTTATGATGGTGTGTACTCACCCAATTATCACAGCTGGGACTGCCAAAACTGCCATTGTTACACATGAAATTTTGCCTAATAAACACATCACTTAGTAACAGAAACTCCAATCCCAATTAAGGATGTTAAACAAGGTTTACCTGTTTCTAACAAAGCTTCACAATAGAGGAAGGTTTTATCCATCTCTTGCTCTTGGAGCAGTGCCTTAAGATCAGAAGGAGATTTGTAAATGTCTTTTGCTATCAATTGCTCTAAATCCTATTACAAGTCTAGTCTATGTTTCTATGGAGATTCTTAGTCATCCAGGTCATGGTTGTCCCAAAAGTGCTTTTTCAAGAGGCAACTGGACTTTTTTTTTTCTTTGAAAACATTTCACTTCTCATCCAAGAAGCTTCTTCAGCTCTGACTGGATGGTGGGGAATGGAAGGATTTATATTCTTTGCAGACAGCTGGTCATTTGCATTCTTGTATCATATTAAAAAGACTTCTCATTTGCTTGCTATATGTATGATGCAGAAATCCAAGACTTTTACATTTGGGCAAGCATGAGAATTGCTACAGAACATGCCTTTTCAGGAGTTGTTGGGACTTATTTCTTTCTTTATTTACAATATTTATATGATGCTAATTCCAAAGGCTCTGAATGGCTACCATTAACACTGTGTAGAACAAATATTATCATTGAACTCCAGTTTCTATAGATTCACTTTTGTCTCCATATGTTTCTGTGTCTTCCTTAAAATAAGCATTCCAAAATTAAAACAATGCTTGATTGACACAACTTTGGAACTAAAAATCCAGGAAAAATTATGAATCAACTCACAAAGAATTTAAGGAATGTTATGATTAAAGAACTCAATAAAGACAAATCATATTGTTAAAGTGGGTGCATGTGGCTAAATTCACTCCATAAATAAACTATCAAGTCATTGGGCAGTGTTGAGCTTCAGGATTTGTGTTTGTGGTCTGGACATTAGATTTCCTGAGTGCAATTAGCATCTTCAGAGATAAGGTGGTCTGCAAAACATGGACCAACTGGTTATCTGTCTTTATAGCTAGGTAACCTCTGATTCAGGAAATTTGTTTTCTGACAGACAACAGACCATGGTCATGAAACCCTGAAACGTAAGCATTTTATGATTTTAAAGTTACCATTAGGATTTTAATTCTTCACCTCCATTTAGGAAGGAGTTGAATTACATAATTTTAAATCATGATCTGAATCATCAGCCAAGATAATACACTGTAGTTAAATCGTAATTTATTCAGCAGCAGGAAAGTTCTATAGCTGAGAATTATGGGTCACCTGCAACTCTTCAAAAACAGTTTTAGGAAAGACTTAGTCTTGACTGGAGAGGACTTCCCCAAAGGAAGATAGCATTGCTCCCTCCCCATTTCAATGAGCATTACAAGGGAGGCAAGAGCAAACTAGACAAATAGAAGATGAAACAAGATGCTGGCTTAGTGGCAGCCCAGAATTGTGCCTGCACAGCTTACCAGTTGGGTGGGTTGTGCCCTGTGGATTCCCCCTCAGTTTTAGCTAGACCTTGGATCTATAGCCAGGAGGAGTTGTAGATAATCCTCGATTTACGACCACAATGAGCCCAGAATTTCCATTGCAAAGCAAGGAGTTGTTAAGTGAGTTTTGTACCATTTTATGACATTTTTGCCACAGTTGTTGAGTGAATCACTGCAGTTGTTAAGTAAATCGTGCAGTCATTAAATGAATGTGGCTCTCCCATTGACTTTGCTTGTTGGAAGCTAGCTGGAAAGGTTGCAAATGGTAATCACATGAAACCAGTACAGGGCAACTGATAAATACATTACAGTTGCTAAGTGTCAGAATTAATGGCCATTAAACAAATAGTTGTAAGTCAAGGACTAGCTTTAGTGGCGGTAAGTAGAGTAGAGTAAAGCAGGTCCTGGCCCTGGTTGTTATGGGCTCTGCTCTTTCATTTTCCTGGAGTACTTCAGGCAGAGTGGATGCCCTGCAGACAGGAAGAGTGGTAGATTCTGGGAGTCTGACGCAGACCAACAGCATGTTCTGGTCTTACAGAAATGGAAGCAGAGTTCTTGGACTTCCAGTGTTTTCACATTTCAATGGCCTTTCTCTGTTGTCTTTCACAGAGCCAATAGCTCAAATCCAGTGACAATGGCAGCTTTAACCATCATTGTGCAGCCAGCACTGTGATTTGGTATCCAAACTGAAATAGTAAAGAAAAAAGTTCTTTCACATGGTTTTTTTCTTTAGCTTTGACTCAGAGACTTTTGTATTAATTATGAAAAGATTTCAATAAGTTGCTTGGCCTAATGAAATAGCTCTCACAAAACATTTTTGACTATTTGCATTTGAGACCCTATTCTGTAAGTGTAGCTTTTTGTTTGATATTTGATATTCTGGAATATTCAGGTATGTTCTAGATCAGAGGTCACCAACCTTTTTGGCTTGGTGGCCCGGAAAGGGAGGCAGGCACCGTTACACGCATGCATGCCCACACACAAATGGGCCACACACAAGCACACGTGCACATGCTAATGGGCCATGCATGCGCATGTGCAAATAGGGGCCGCACGAGCGTGAGTGCTGCAAATGGGGCAGTGCTAGCGCCGGTGGGATGCTCAGAGCAGCGCGAGTGCCGGCGGGATACTCAGAGTGGTGCTAGGGCTGGTGGGATGTTTGGGGTGGGGTGATGCTAGCACGTGCACTGGCCATCCCTTCCCGCAGCCCGGTGGCCAAGAGACAATGACCCAGTAGTGGGCCTCAGCCCACAGGTTGGGAACCCTGTTCTAGATGTTACATGCCCTATAAAGCAATTATTAAGTCAGGATGTTTCAATTAATTTCATTTAAAATGGAATGATGATCTTAAACTTAAACAATCAAGTACATACGTGTGAAGGCATTGAGAGTTATTACAATCAATAATATAGCAAAGCAGTTTTGTAAAGCTGAAAAGCAAAAGGTGTGTTAGGCAACCTACCCAATTCAAATACACAATGGACCTAATAAAGCACAAGATAAAAAAGGAAAGAAAGAAAAGAAAAGCCAGTGTTAAGAGGTTTACAAGCAACCAGAATGTTTAGTTGACAAAACAAATTATCAGGGATTTGCTGTTGACAATATGCATTCAGTGGAAGCACTTGTGTCAAAATTCTCATACTGTTTGAGAAGGCTGGTTGACTTGAGTTGGATTAGACAGATAAAAATGTTTCCCAATAATGCTAAAAGTAGTGATAAGATAGCAGTACTCCTCTATGATTATCTTTGTGGAGATTTAATTTTCCTTTTTTGAGTAGCAAATAGAATGTTTACTAGCAGATATGTCACCATTCTGATTATGTGTGGTTGGGTCCACAGGAAATTTAGAGCTATGTCAAGAATTAAATTTCAAAGTTAGAGAAAAGGACTTACTTTTAAATGTCTTACTTTAAGTTGCGTTGTTTGCAATGGCTGTGCGGAAGATATGAAACCAGGTGTTGACAGACAGTGCTGTTAATCTTAGAGGAGACGAACTCATATAGATTATATGAATAATAATTTTATATTAATGTTGCTGAATTTTATATTTTACATAAATTTTGCTAAAACCTATGGTTGCAAATACATGCATTACTACTACCTAAATAGATAGGTCTGTAGTGATTTTCTGCTTAAGTGAAAATTTGCTTTTGTTCCTCTAGTACAAAACAATTTTTTCTACAATGCAGATTTTGTCCCTGATTCCACTTACTACCTTAAACAGCCTTAAAAACAAATTCAAGAGTTTAAGAGTTCTTACATGTTCATGCAATAATTCATGCCTCATAGGAAAAGGACTTCAGAGTTGAAAAGGAAATCTCAATTCATATCACCTTTTAACTTCCCTGAGCCCTCATAGTTAATTTTCCAGAGTCAGAAAACTTGATCTGTAAGAGCTTCAAAAAGGCACAAGACAGGGAAAAAAATCAGATCCAAAGAAGAATTTCTGGGTAATATAAATATATTTGTTCTTGTTCCTCATAATAGTATGGTGGTGTTATTGTTTTTCACCAAGAAAAAAAACTAGGAAGTGTAGCCAAGGCTATTCCTTCCTCACCTCTTCAAACAATCCTAGCTCAATTGTCAGAATTTAATTCCTGGTTCACATGTCATAAGAGAATACATCTTCCCAGCAGGTGGCAGAACCTGACCAATCATGTCTGGGCTTTGAAGCAAAACAGGGAAACCATATGTTGGGCACCATCAGGGAATATCTGGATAGTAAATTTGACTAGGAAATTGAAAACCTCCCCAGAAGATGATAATAGCAAACTTTCCTATAGTCACAAAGAGTTGACTCCAATGCAAGGAGTTTGTTACTGAATCTTAGTTGGCTGGTTTCACACATGCTAAGCTATAAATAACCACAACACTCTAAGCTCCAAAGTAATCACTCAATGTTGTTGTTGTTAATTGCGAAGTCCTGTCTGACCCATCGCGACCCCATGGATAACGTTCCTCCAGGCCTTCCTGTCCTCTACCGTCTTCTGGAGTCCATTTAAACTCACACCTACTGCTTCAGTGACTCCATCCAGCCACCTCATTCTCTGTTGTCCCCTTCTTCTATTGTCTTCAATCTTTCCCAGCATTAGGCTCTTCTCCAGTGAGTCCTTCCTTCTCATTAAGTGACCAAAGTACTTGAGTTTCAACTTCAGGATTTGGCCTTCTAAAGAGCAGTCAGGGTTGATCTCTTCTAGGACTGACCGGTTTGAACGCCTTGCAGTCCAAGGGACTCGCAATACAATACTTACTTAATACAATACTTAATACAATACTTAATTAATACAATACTTACTCAACGCAGTGAGCCAAAATGAAACTGTCTTATAGCCCAGCCCTAGAAGGTTATGTGAATAAGACTAGTTTGTCCATCAGTTTGGAGTATTTTGTTTCAGATTTTAATATGTAGAAATGATGTGACAATACATTGACTATCCTGCCAAATGGTGAAGTGTTCCATGGTTTGCTTATTACTACTTCAATTTATTTAATATGATCAGCCATAAACTGAGGCAGACATTCTTTGGTGCCAGTAGGTTTCATTAAACGTTTTTTGTAAAGATGCGGCCTATGGTATATGGGGCAATAATGGAAAGAAGACTATGTTATGCTCATAGGAAACACTAAGATTCTCTCTTCTTCTTGTTTTGGGAGAAATTGTTTTTAGGATTTATACCTGTTTTTGTTTGTTGCTGTCAAACAGTATAAAATTATGCCATGATTTTTGATAATTGTGGTCAGACAAAGGGAGCCTTTGTTTTTAAGAAAAATATGGGAAATATTACCTAAGAAATTAATATTGAGAGACATAAGGTGTAGGTTTTGTTACTTTGTATTTAATTTCATGTCTGTGAAGGTGAGGTTTCTTGATTGGGGTGTGGTAATGAATTTGTGAAGCTCTTTATTAACCTGCCAATATAGTATGTCTATTAAGCAGCTAATACGTTTTGACTTGAAATTTCATTGTTTCATTGATTAGTTTCAAACCTCTGGAAACGTTAATGTTAAATGTTTTTGTAAAGTTGTTAAAATATTTTGTAAAATTAATTTTCTTTGAAAAAACCTGATCATGTTATTACAAAAATAATTACAAGATACTCTAATACCTGAATAAATATCTGTGCATAAATTAAGGAGAAGTAATAGATTGTTTCTCATAACTACAATCACGAAACGGTTTGAGATATGCTTTGGAGGTGCAATGAATTTTAGAATCTAATCCATCCTGATTTTTGAAATCTGGCATGGTAAGGTTGGAAGTTTAGACATCAAAAGTAAAGCAAAGCAGGGTAGTTAGTGGGAATAGTTAGGACCTCCTCAGAGAGGTTAATATATTCTACAGTATATACTGTGTGGTACTTATTGCTACATATTTACATTTTAAAATAGGGTTCTTAGCTCTAAATTTTGGATAGTATTATTGATCTAGACACTTATTTATTTTAGCTATTTGATATCTATATGCTCCCAGAAAAGATAACTTTATTGAAATTCAGGATTGGGACTGACTTTCGAAGTAAATAAACTCCTGGTTCATGCTAATAGTATTCTTGGGTCTCTTAACAGCTTTCAGTAGGATCAACATTATATTTTTCTGGATTGCTTCTGTGGGTTTCAATTAAATTGTGCAATATTAAAGAGGCCCATATTTTACCAGAAGATCAAATTCAGAATGTGGTGCTTTGGGACGTGTCCAGAGTTTTGGGGTACCACTTATTTCCATTCTGTTTTCTATTCTGTTCATATCTCAATGAAACTATTACAAGTAATCCTCATTCAATGATGCTATTAAGGATTGGAAATTCTTGTCATTAAACACTGTGACTGCACCAATTAGTAATGGCAGTTCCTGCAGTCCTGGTTGCAGTCGTTAAATGAAGACCAATTTGGATCATTAAGCAAGAACTTCATGTGACTCCCAACTTCATTCCAACTTCCCCATTGATTTGATTTATTGGAAGCTGGTGGGAAAGTTGAAAATCACAATCAGATGACTGTGGGCCAAGTGCTACAGTCATAGTACAAGGTTTGGTCATAACTATCACTTGTTTGGTACAGTTATAAGTTTGAGCAATCACTGAATGAATGGTTGTTAAGTCAGAACCACCTTTAGAAACAATCATTGGAGGTTTGTATTGGAGCATTGCTTACATGAAAACAATAAGCAATCCTGATGTTTTCACCAAGTTATTGAAGGGAAATTATAGGATATCCAAATAGGTGATTGAAAAAGTATAGAAAGAATGTAGAAGAACAAGTGAAATTTACCCAGTTGTAATAGTATTATTGTGGATGGGGAAATGTGTTTATCCAGACTAAGATGTTTGTCTAAATATCAAAGGCAGTTACACATTATTTAAAAGCATAATTTTATAAATCAGGGATGCTTCTAGCTTCAACAGTGACAGTGGAAGCACATATGGGGAATAATCAGGAATATGTTAACTAAGTTTAAGTGGTAGATGACCTACAAAGTTATATCAAGAAAAATATCCATTGTGCATGTGAGAATGTTAATCATCATGGATTATTGTAATAGCACCTATGAGACACTGAATTTATTGTTTATGTAAAATGAAAGTATACATGAACTTGTGAAGCAAATCACTATGCTCATGTTAGGCAAATAATATGCCACTTACACTGATTACCAATTGATTTTAAGACCAATTTCAACATGTTTCTTTTGGTCTTTAAAACTTTAAAGATGATATGATATAGAAATTACTGCATTATTGTGGTGCAAACCAGTATGATCATATTACACCAATATTATGTAGTTGCCAAAGAGCTTTTAACACATTCTTTTATCCCTAATTTAGATAATTGAAATCCAAGATACTTAAAGGATAAAACATTGAATGCTCAAAGCTTGTAGAGAGTAAAGACCTTTTCACTACCTACTGTAGTAATATATTACTGCTTCAGTCTGTTTTACTTTTCCTGACTTTTTAATGGATGACTCTTACTACATAAATATTTTGTTATTATCTCATAAACTGTTTAATTTGAGAATTTATGGACTATTTTTATTGATATTACCAAATATCAATAAAAGGGACCTTGGAGGACTTTTAGTCCAAAGCCTTGCTCAAACAGGAGATCCTATGCCATTTTGGCCAAATGGCTATCCAATCTCTTAAAAGCCTCCAGTGATGGAGCACCCACCACTTCTGAAGGCAAGCTGTTCCATTGATTAATTGTTCTCATTGTCAGGAAATTTCTCCTTAGTTCTAGATTGGATCTCTCCTTAATGGTCTTCCACCCATTACTTCTTGTCCTGCCTTCAAGTGCTTTGGAGAATAGGTTAACCCTCTCCTCTTTGTGACAGCCCCTCAAATATTGGACAACTGCTATCATGTCACCCCTAGTCTTCTTTGTTAGACTAGATGTACCCAAATTCTGCAACCATTCATCATATGTTTTAGCCTCTAGCCCCCAATCATCTTTTTTGATCTTCTCTGCACCCTTTGTAGAGTCACAACATCTTTTTTGTACTGTGGTGATGAAAACTGGACACAGAATTTCACGTGTGGTCTTACCACAGCAATATAAACTGATACTAACACTTCATGTGAAACCACAGTTGTTGGTTTCTACAGTCTTTCAAGGGATTGAAAGACTATATTCATAAGAATAGAAGAACTGCGGTAGTATTTTATAAAAGAACACCAATGCTCATACATAATCAATGATTCTTTCTTTTGATGTGTTGACAAATGTATAGACAAACATAGTGTTTGAATGCAGAAAAAGGCACATTACATTCTTTTAAAAAAAGGCCTGAATGCCTAGTTTCACCACGGTTTCTTCTGAAATCAATTGAATTGCACCAGAAGGCAGGACAAGAACTAATGAGTCTTTGAATAGTGTCAAAAAGAAATATAACCTAAAACTAAGGAGTTGTTTTCTGACAGTAAGAACCATTAATCAGTGGAATAATTTGCCTCCTGGAATGGTAGGTGCTCCATCACTGGAGGTTTTCAAAAATGACAACCATTGGACTGCAACATTAAAAGTCTCCTGCCTCAAGTAGCGGCTTGGACTGGAAGACCACCTTCCGGCCCTATGATTCTATGAGATTTTTTTTGTCATAGGTACATTTGATTCTTCTTTTGTTTTGCTTCTGTGTGTATGTGTGTTATTTTTCTTTTATGTAGATTTTAGTTTGATTATATACTGTGGTAGAAAACTGAAGTAATGAAGTGCTATGGAATAAAAGAATGCAGGAAGAAACATTTTAGAAATTCTCATGGGAATAAGCAATATGTCAAAGAATGGAATTTAAATAAATGCTGTAAATGTTGGCATCCAGGAAAAAGTGACAAAAATTTTAAATGTTGAACAACAGTAAGGTGTAACTGCAGAAGTATTAAGAAATAGGTGTGGTTTGCATATGGAGTGGCTGAGCAACTTGCTCAAAATGTGAGAAGGATGTAAATCATGGTTGTTTAGCGTATTTATGAATAAATGTGTAAGGAATGCTTGTGCTAATGTTAAAAGTGTGTTGGTTGGAGACATGAATATGCATGCTCTTTTGAAAGCAGATGATGCCATATCAGATACAAAATGATTTCTTAGATCTGATGCCCGTGTGAGAAATTAATGTATAGTAGACTAAGCTGGTTATGTTGGAAAGATTAAAATTGAGCAAACCATTCTGAGTTGTACAAAAGTGATTAAAGCATGTGGATGAATTTGTACACAATAGTAGCTGAAAATAGAGAAATTTTATGAGATGCAACTACTGATGAAAAGATACTGCATGTGGTCTGCTGCAAGGAATTATGATATGTTGTTGAAACAATAAAAGTGCTTTTGTAGAAGATTGAGATATTTTTTTTTTGAAAGTAAGAGTTGTGTATATCAGGAGAAAGTTAAAAATCAACTAATAGTAATGAGTTAATTAAAATTGGTAAAACAATTAGGATACAGGGTCAAAAATGAAAAGTAAGTGAAGAGTATTAGAGAAATACACTGAGATGGCCTGGTCATATAAAGTGAATCAATTCATAAAACATACATGAAGGATGGATCAAAAGGAAGGAGAAGACTGAGAAACCTGTGGTAGGAAATTATAAGAACAAAAGGCAATGTGTTAATTGGTATATGGAACTAAGAACAATTTGCAAGGATGGGAATAAATAAGGGATGAAGGATTAGAGTATTCTAGATTTGATGAGATTTTCTTTTTTCTCTCATTGCCTGCCCTTAATTTCTTTGGCTCACTATTTTTCTCTCTGTGTGCCTTGCATAACATGGCTTATCTAGAAAGGGAATAAGTTATAGAAAGGTACTGTGTGTGTAACTGTATCTCTAATCATACATTTAGATAAGATTTCAGCATGTGGGTGTGTTTGATTTGTTTGCTTTTAAACGAGTCAGTTGTATTGCATTTTCTCTGCCTCCCCCATTTTTAAAAAAATTCTTCAGGGGGCTTCAAACAAACTATATTTGTTTGCAGTCTTACACCACTGACTGGAAAAAGGCTTGGAACTCACTGGATGTATGTCTAAGTTAACATACATTATTTGGCATTTTTATAGTAGAAAATATACTATGTAGATTTTGCTTTTAAAGATCCTATCCCAGGGATACATAAAGAGCCATTTGGGAGCCATCAGAGTTGGGGAGGATGTTTTCCCATATTGGGGAATTTAGAAAAAGAATTATGGGACAAAATAGGGGCTTTTAGTCTTGTAAAAGTTCAAGGAACCAATGAAGGGCCTTAAAATCCATGAGCCAGAGAATTGAGAATCCAGAGTCCGTGTTTTTGTTGCATGTGCAAAAAAACACACCTTAAGTACAAAGATTGAAATATCCATGGAACTTACAACAGTTGCACCACTCCTGCAGTTTATAAATGTAATGCCCGAGGTAAACAGCTAGCAGGCTCAAGATGACATAGAGACACTATGTCAGTAGGATGGGTAACTCCGATGTCCCTCCTCTGTTATACACACTGTGCCTTGTGTGAAATTCAAAGAGACCAGACAGTGTTATAAGTAATTTAAATTTAGTTTTTAAAATAGCAAAATACCCAAAAGTGGGAAAGTATTTGATTTTTGACATTTATCTAAAATCAGTGAAAATTTAAAATGGTTTTAAGAATTGGAATTCAATTTAAAAAGTGATACCTATGCTCCTATATCTTTAGAAAAATACAGCTGTTAGGCTACTATTATCCTAGGTACCGATATACAGTATTGGAATGTGTATTTATTATAGTTTCTATAAAGAACTCAACAGAGAAAATGTACATACTATTCCTTCTCCTTTTTTCCATACATCGACCCTGTGAGTTGAGTTGGGCTGAGAGAAAGAGATGAGTCCAAAATCACTCAGCCAGCTTTTATACCTAGGGCGGTATTAGAATTCAGTTTCCGGGTATCTAGGCTGGCACTTGGCTTATTTTTCAGTACTTATTTTATTTATACTTTGCTAGATTTTTGTCTGGGAACCATTTCTAGCCTGAACAATTCCTTAGCCTCGTTCTCAAACCAGATTATGTGTCTAACTCAGAATATAAAGCCCACCCTCACAACGACAACCTATTTGCAGGATCCAATTTGGGTCAGTCACCAGGACCAGAGGTTTTTAGTCTTCTGAGCTTTCAGACTTATTCAGGAGCCCAAAGGAACTTCTCTCTCACCAGAATGACACATTCAGAATCGGAAGACTAAAGAACTCTGGTCCCCAGATTGGATCCTGCAACATTATCCTGGGACACATATATTTGCATTCATTCATGATAACCTGTTTATTGATTTTTTTAAAATATTTGTTTCAATTGTCTTTATTAAAGTGATGAAAGATACTTGAGCCATCAATAAATAACAGTATTAATGTCCTAATGCCCCCCTCTCTCTATGTCCATATGTATTGGGAGATAGAGGAAAGTGTAAAAATCTTTAGGGGCTTCCTTCCAATTTTCCTATTCATATATTGAGTGTCCAGTTCACTGAAGTGAATAGATATAGTTTCCATTGTTGTTTAGCTTTCTTTGCATTCAGAATATTTGCTTCCCCAGACATCATTATAACAGCTGTTTGGGCAATGTGGATTTTCTTTTCTTTCTTCAGCTCCTCAACCATCCCATTTCTTGTGAAGATGTGTTTGGTGCTCTTTTTCAAGAGCACAGCAAAGTATTGAAATCAATCTGAGAATGTTTTCAGCTAGGCTTCTGATGACCTAGCCATATTGTAGTCTTGAATCTGTTGTGTCTCTCCTCTTCAACTAAGGACAAAAAAAAAGAAGAAAAAAAAAGAAAAAAGCTTAATCTTGTGGGGGTTATATAAAAGAAGGAATGCAGAACAAGGAAGAATTTCCTTTATGCTAGGCAGAACAGAATACACTGTGATGGCTGAAAGTGCCTGTGGGCATTTGGTCCCTATTGGTTCTCACACTGAATGCAGTGATGCCCGCAGATAGACTGTATTGTTGTCAGTTAAATGGGATCATGAGTGTCTGAAAGGTGTTTGAGAATGAACTGAAAATCATTTTCACAAGTGGATGATTACTTCTGCCACATGTTAACTGAACACTATCAGAATGGCCCAGATTTTGAGACTGCTTTAATTGCTCTTTCAACCTTGACTTAGATTCTTTTTAAGAAAGCCTTTTGTAGAACAGAACTGTAATATGTATTGATTTTTTTTCCTTTCTACCTTTTCTTCAACTGTGATAAATAAAAGCTTATAAAAAGTAAATAATTCATTTTCAAGATGCAGATGGATTTTTTCCTTAAACAAAGAATAGACCCAACTTATGGAGTATTAACAGTATTAACAACATTATTCCCACACATACAACACCGGTGATTTGTTTTAGGAACCAGTAAATAATGATGCCATATAGTCATTTAATAATAATTAGGCCTCTCTCCTTCCCATCATAAACATCAAAGAGAAATAGGCAAACCTCATAGCATAGTCTTAAGTGCTATAAATCTTTTTCTCACATATATATCATTCATTTATATAAAGCATTCAAACATATCTTTTTTAAAAAAACACAATTCAAAATATTCTGAATTTCATATATTCTCTGTTCTTGTGGTACTAAATTAAAGATTTATTGCATCTTGGATAACTTTAGAATTAAAAAGAAGCCTTTTTCTCGCTGATTTTTTTTTATCAACTACAGAGAAACTGGCCATAAGGATGATTTTTTTTAAAGGAAGCACATTGGTTTTGTGGTTAAAGAGCAGCCTACAAGTTCTGTCAATTCTAGGCCTCCCTTAAGTATGAAAGCCAGCTGAATGACTTTGGGCCAGTCACTCTTTCTCAGCCCAACCCACCTAATGGGGCTGTTGTTCTGGGGAAAATAGGAGAAAGGAAGATTAGCTATGTTTGCCACCTTGAGTAATATATTAAAAAGGTGGGATAAAAATCTAATGATAGCAATAACATTTAAAATTCTCTAGCAAGCGGCAAATGTAACAGTTGAGCACGTGTTTCCTTGTTCAGTCATTGAGTTAAGCCACTCAAGTAGCAGCAGCAATGGATTACTCTAACTTCAACACAACCCGCGAACAATATGATTAACAGAAATAAATGCACTTTTTTAGCTTATGACACTTCTGAACACTTTTTGAATTTGGAAAGTTCAATGGCCAAGCAACATAGTTTTACATTTGGCAACCTGGAGGTTCCATGGCATTGCAATGTCTTTTGTCATGTACTTTTGCATTTAGTTCCCTGCTTCATAAAGAAAGCAAACTATATCCAGAATGCCCACAGACAATATTACAATCAAGTAAGAACTTCCCTATGGCGAACAGTGTTTTTGAAGAATCCGATTCATCCTACCAGACATACAATAGATGCTTATCTGACTCATCTTTAGCTAGCAGTGCTAGTTCAGGTCTGTGGGAGTAGGCATGCATTTGTACCTTTTATTTTATTGGCTATTGCTGGGATTCTCAAACTATGTGTGCTGCAAGTAAGAAAATGGGAAACCTGAGACTTCCTCCCCATCAACAAATCCTGAGATTTAATTGGATCTGGGGCTAGACAAGAAATTAATATAACAACCACACTCAAATTTAAATTTCCAGTCGGGTTTGATTTTTGTAAACTTATACCTCAAATGTTCTTCCATCTTCCCTGCTTAGACAGTCCAATTCTGTATGTGCATTGCATAAGGTGACCAACTTTTTTACAATGAAAAGGAGGACACCAATAAATTGAAGAAAAAATATCGTAAATAAAAGAAACATTTTATTCATTGCAACAATAATACAGAATACACTATAATATGATAAATGCATAATAAAAACATTTGTAACAATAACATTTTATATTGTAATTATGCTTACATGCCGCTGCCCCGCCAGCACTGCTGCCTCGCCATGTAGAGCGGGCCCCGCAGCTCCCAAAGCACCAGCTGCGCCGGCTCCGGCCCCGGGGGCAGCCCACCATCAACACACCCTACCTGCAGCCGCCCTGACAGCACCATCGCCCACCCTGTGCAGCCCTGTGTAGAGCGGGCCACCACTGCCCCTCACACTCACACCATTATTGCCCTAGCAGGGCCGAAGATCAAGAGAAAGTGACCATGGCATCGCCGCTCCAGTCTCCTCCAGGTATCTTCAGGACTAACTAGGAGATGGTGCAGTTGGGTAGCAGGGAGGGGTGCAAAGTTCCTGACAATTTGCTTTCGGTGCAGACAACTTACATATGCAAAGTTTGCCATCCAGGTGTTTTGGCGCACTCAGCAGCAATTCCTATTGGCTTTCAAAAGCCAATAGCGGGAGTTGCACAGCTCATGCAAAAGTTGAAAAAAAAACCATCAAAAAAAGGTGCCGGAACGCCGTTCTGAGCGTTTTATGAGGGAAAAAAAAGCCCTGCAGATTAGTCTTCAAATATCGAAAAGGAGGACATGTAGGAGGACACTTTTTGAGGGAGGACAGAACTCACAAAAGGAGGACTGTCCTCCCTAAAGGAGGACAGTTGGTCACCTTAGCATTACAGGAACACAGAAGTATATTCCTATATCTCCCTTCCTATAGGAGCAAGTCCTGGTAGCATCTTTGGCCTAAATTGCAAATATTTACCCAATTCAACCCTCTCCTTGCCATGGGCTCTTGTACTATCCAGTGTCCAATTAAAAATGGCCACTCTTCAACTCCAGAGTGTTTGTGGCTACCATTTTCATATGTGTGTTTTGTGTTTGGCAACATTTATCATTTGTAGAAATCTCAGCTCTACCCTGAAACTGTGTGAGAACATACTCTTTTATACTTTTATAGGAATTTTGTACTACCTGCATACTAGACATTTTTAAAGTATTGTTATCTAACCAAGTGATCAGTGATATTGAGAGCATAAACCACTGCCTTCATTGTCAAAGAAGAGTATACTGTGCATAATTCTCCTGCCCCCCCTTGGGTTAGAGTTGGTTAGTATAGCAATTACAAGGTCATAAATTCAGCAATCAGTTGTCGTTATAAATACAGATTTAAGTTCAAGTTCAAGAGAATAGATTACCTTCCAGCAGACAATGTTCACTGAACCAAGTATCATAGCAAGACCTAGAAACAACAAGAGATTTGCAGGGCACAATTTAAAATGGAGTATAAAGAATACAGGATTGGGTTTGCACAGAAAGATGTGTTGCACTCAAGTAGAACCTTACATGAAGCTCTCAGGTGGCAGTGATCAATTCTTATTTCCATAGGGTTCTCCTAAGTAGTCTTGCATAATGCTGGATGCTTCTCCAGGTACTCAAACATCCATCTGTTCCTTGATTTCTGACCCTTGTCAGAAAGCTGGCAGCTTTTCCATTGGGCGGTTGGATGAGCCTTCAATTCAAGATTTACTCACAAGGACTGAGCACAATAGCTCCTGCTACCCTCTCATGTCTGTCGGTGAAGCCAAAATTTTGCTAGTATCATTCCATGATTAAGTCAGTTTCATCTTTCTTCACTTGTAAGGATAACTTTTTAATTAGGGGCATAATACTGCCTTAGAGCAGTGATGGATAACCTTATAATGATCAAGGAAAGCATTAACATTTTTGACAAGGCTGAAAGCTATAAACAAGATAAGAGTCACTGTCAATAGTGAGATGGGTGTCAGGTAGATTTAATAAGTAAATAAGGCCAGATCATGAATACAGATAGTTGGGATTTGGGAAAGATAGTCTCCCTCCTTCCCTCTCATTGGTATGCAACATATCGGGCCGGTTTTGCCATTGCCGGCAATAGGGTGGGCGTGGCTTCCAGATGATGCATCCGGCCTGCGGGCAGTTTGACACCCCTGTTCTAGACATATTGAGATTGCCTTTCCTAGAAGTCTTGGAAGTTGTAGCCCCAACAATTCTTCACAGCCCCAGATTGAAGAAGATTGATTGAAAATTCAATAGCATTCTGAAAGGCAACTACTATAAACTCACAGATTTCTTCATGAAACACCACATGAACTATGAGCTGGAAAACCTCAATTTCAAATCTTGCCTCTGCTATAAACTAATAGGGTTGCCTTAGTTGCTAAATCTTAGTTTTTATGTGGAGCATATGGTATAACACTGATTTACCTTTCAAGATCTATGTTTCATGCTCCTTATAGAAAAGATAGGTAGTACTAGTAATAAATGCATCAAAATGTATCCATGTATATTAAAGATAAGCAAATAGAGGAATGTAATAAACAAATCCTCAATTCTTCCATTTATGTTCATTTGTGGCCATTTCATTGTAAGATTTTTAACTGAGAAAGTTTTGTCTTCACATTTAACAGGTATTTGTATGCCCTTGGACAAAAAGTTTGGAAACGATGGAAAAAGCGCTACTTTGTTCTTGTGCAGGTTAGTGATTTTTCTTTCCCGTGCACACAACTCTTTGTAGTAATCCCATTATTTGTGGATTTAAGTGTCCTATTAGAACTCATTTACAAAATCCTGAATTTCTTTCTAGGCTATATTCAAGAGAGCAAGTGTATAAATGTTCACTTCCAGTCAAGGTTGTGCAGCACTTTGGATTCAATTCCAAAATGGTGCTTCAGAGTGTGTAAGAGTATAAATATAGCATTCACTGGCAACTCATTAAACCAATTCTGTATTTTATGAATGCTACATTTGCAACTCTCACTCTAACTTCAATGATAATCATACTATATGTGATGTATATACATTTTAAAAGTTATCAATAGATCTAGTCAGTGACAGATTCCCTCCTTTGAATCCATGCTGGAGTTTGGGAACTATATTATACCCAGTTCAAAAAAAAACAAAACAATCCCAATAGACCCAGATAGAGAATATAACTCAATGGCTCTTCACACTTCCAAGCATTGGTAGTATGAATTCTCATTATTTTAGCTGTCTTTCTCATGAAGAATTTCTCATGGAGATCTGAGCACATAAGATCATAGGGTGCAGTGAGCACAAACGTGCTAGGTAAAATCTTGAATATACACAAAGGTAATATGTTATGGTAATTTTAAAATGTATAGAGTAGTTTTTTGGGTACAGACTGCAATAGCAAAGATAGGGAGAATAAAGTAAGGTTGTTTATATCAGCCTATCTGTCAACGCTGCAAATACTGTATATTCTTGCTTTGACAATGTGCAGAACTGTCTGGTATATATATAGTTAAACCAGCAACTAGGAGACAACCTAGATTGAAGAGACAACCATCCAGTGGTTACAGCACTGTTGGGCTTCCTCAAGGTCCCTTCAGCTGACAAATCTATCAAACTTCAGAGGCATGACCTCGGAGGAAGCTAAAGCTACCTCCCAAAAATTCTGGAATATGTCACTGGGTCTTTTCCCAAAGTATTCCAGTTGGAAGATGAATGGATACAAGAAACTTGTTATGGCAAGGTAATGGCAATGAGGGTTCATTTTTCAACTGGGTTTCCCCATGTTCATGGATGCTGGCAGGCAAAAATATCCATCATAATTTACTAGGCCCTCCCCAGAGACCTTTCAGAATATGGTGGAGGGCTTTCATCAAATATTTTTGTCCAGTCTCCACAACTGCTTTGTAAATTGAAAATTAACTTTTGCCCCTTCCTGCTCCCATAGACATAAAGTATGTTTTTCAGTGAGGAATGCAGGAATGGTACCTTTTGTATTTTGGCAGACTAAAATATATATGACTAAAATATGAAAAGAACAATGTGAATATAATACACAAAAAGAGTACAGATACAATCTCATGCCTTTATCTAATATGCAGGAAACCAAGAACATTAAAATTCATTTGTAGTATTTTTGATCATTGGCCAAGCTAGGCTATCCATACTACTACCTACAGTTTTATGTCAGACACAGATTGATAGAATTATGTATAAATTCAATAGTACTCATATAAGCATACTGTAACATAGTGTATGTGATGTTTTATTACAAGTCACGTTTGAACTCATATTGATATCTGTCCATGTATAATCTTAAACACCTGAGATTTCAGGTCTCTATTTTCTTCTTCAATGATTTTCCTTTTGTTTTCTGTTTCTCAGAAAAGCTTAGACAAAGCTAACAGCAGTCTTATCTAGTTGAAAGAGATATGTCTCCAATCCCCTGATTCCACTCACATAAGTGTGCACTAAGTTGTTGATGTTGTTTCCTTCACCTGCAGTCTGAAGTGCACAATCCAATTGACCACTTCGGTTTTACGAATAGACCTAGTTTAGAATGTCTATAAAGAATAGTACTGACAGATGGGCATTTTGCCATCCCTTTCATAATTCCTGCACTGTTGACACTGCAGGAGTTGTGTTAAATTTGTATTTTATCTTTATGTTGAAGGGTTATTAAGTCGCAGATGAACTATGGGTGACATAATGAATAGCCTCACCCAGCAACTTTAAAAAACCATTTAAATCAGGTAGCATTGAGTTTGTCTACTTAATCTTTTTGTCTGATTATGGTGATCACTTTGCACTTTTTGTAATCTTATACCTGACCACAATAATCAAAAATCTGGAGTCAAATGCAAATGGCATGTGTGTATTCAAAACTATTACTTTTCTCAGCAATGACACAGAATTGAAGGTCCAATTATTTTCTGGATACTTTTCCTGATTGTTTTTATTGGGGTTGTAAAGTTTAACCAGAGGCTTTATTGGGCACACCAGCATCTCATGTGTAGCCCTCAGAATTTCCCAAGTGGGTGAAGCCAAACATTTCTGTCTTATTTGCAGTGGTCAGTTCATTGATACAAAGATATCTGTGTATCATGTTGCATGTGCACATTCTTCCACCTAGGGGGGAAAAATAGGGCCTGCTATCCACCAACCATTGCTGAAGTACAGCTCTTAGACAAATTGTGCGAAGTCTGATGTGACCTTCAAACTTTTGTGCACTCTAAGTTTTAAGGTAAATATATGTGTATTAGTGTCAGTTGGAAGGACATGCAGTGTTCAAGATAAATGAACAAATGCCTTACATATACCTGGTTTAAAAAATGTATTGATGGAAATGTATAGAATAGTGATTACATTTTCAATTTAGCATTGTTTCTCAAGATGGGTACTGGTAACAGATAAAAAGGTGCTTTTACTTCTCAAATTACGATTTCACAATTATTGCACAAGGATTGCTGTAGACCTCTAGCATACAAATAGATTAGTGGTATTGTCCTGATATCTAAGTGTATTTTGTAAGCCAATTTGTTTTGTTGTGAATTTCAAGTTGTTAATGTGCAGTTGACATATTTGTTCTAAGCAACATGGCAGGTTATTTATAATTCCCATTTAACAGCTAGTTTATGTCCCATGTCCCACAGAACTAAGAGCTGAATGTCAATATAACATGATGTAGTGAAGTATAGCTAATTCAGGGCTTCTCTTTCTCTTTTGTTTCACCTAGGTTAGCCAATATACATTTGCTATGTGCAGCTACAGAGAGAAAAAATCAGAGCCTCAGGAGTTAATGCAACTTGAAGGATACACTGTGGATTATACAGCACCCCATCCAGGTATTCTGCAAAATGAGTTAAAATGTCTGATTGCAGAGTAAATTAGAAAAGAGGGCTTGTTTTATCTTTTCATAAAATCCTATCAAGTAAGTAGGTAGATAGATAGAAAGAGAGAGAGACTATTTTAGGTCAGGTTACATTTTTATATCATTTTCTATCATATCAAAAACATCTCCCTCTCATTGCAGATCTGAATTGCCAGGCTATATATTATTTTAATGCTATTAAAGGCATTGATATCATGAACTGATATTAATTGAAAAGCAATATTTTATTCAAAGTTGAGGATAAGGTTTTGATTCTGATTTTATAGTGCTCTTCCTCCTGAAGATATCAAATGCAAAGTAGTAAATGGTACTGCTATCAAGTAACCACTTTTGTATAATAGCCATCATACACATTTTTCCTTTAGCAAGAACTCACTCAATCAGTTAATTAGTACAGTAAAGTGCTTAGGACAGAAAGTTTCAAGGGAAGTTGGTTAACTAGAGAAATGTATTTAAGTGGGAGCACAAGCCATTAATATACATACAAGGATCAAAGTGAGGAGACAAAGTGAGAGACCCTTTTGAAGATGCTTCTGCTCAATATGCCATCTCTTGGGTAGACAGGACTACACATTTTTCTGCATGTCTTCCAAGTTGTATAATATTACTCCCATTGAAATTGTCCTCCATGTTTTCTGGTTGCAACAGAGACATCAAGGCCTATCTTTTCAATTTAGCTTTTGAGTGATTTTAATGATTTTTAACATTTACATTTTAACTGTGCCTTTAATTATGTTTTTATTAATTTAGTCACTTTAAGTTCTCTTTTTATATTGAAAGGTAGACTATAAATCCAGTTATTAGTTAAGGAGGAAGGGGAAAGAGAAAACTTAATTTCACGTCAGTTAACTTGACTGAATCCTGAGTTCTTCTAATTCTGCAGGCCTTCAAGGTGGTCAGATGTTCTTCAATGCTGTCAAAGAAGGCGACATAGTGATATTTGCCAGTGATGATGAACAAGATCGGATCCTTTGGGTCCAAGCAATGTACAGAGCTACTGGTCAATCTTACAAGCCAGTTCCTGTAGGTCAAGCACAGAAGATGAATCCAAAAGGAAGCAATACTCACACAGATTTATCACAGAGTAAGTTCTTAAGTTATGGGATTTCAATTGTATAATTAATCAGCATTTAACTTGACTGTTCTTGAAAATGTATAGTATTAATAATAATTAAAAACCTGACTTGTAGCTCATTATTGCTGTTGTTACTTTTTAAAATATGTAATTGGTATCATTAAAATTCAATACAGATTCTCATGGAAACAGTTTTTAGGGATTATTTTTCTTTCAGGGTTTATTCTGATTTTATAACAAATACCTTCAATTGGGTATTCATGACTCAGTTGCATCATTATTTTGGTGAAATAATATTGAGCAAGAAGAGCATAAGATTACATCGCTTCATGAATTCTCATTTGAGGAAATTTTCCAATTCTCTGCCAGGAATTTGAAGCTGTAAACTCGGGGAAGAGGAGGTAATGGGGTAATTGACATCAAAGGATACTTTACTGCAATTAACCAGATGTGAAGCCTTGCCAGTAAAGTTGGATTCTAAAGACAGGGTGGAAAGTTGGACTCTAAAGACAAGATGGGAATTCTAATGTACTGTCTTCACTGTTGAAGACTGTCTCCAGCATATCCCTTTTGGGGGAAGGTTGGGAAGAAAATATTTCAGGTTGCATCAATATGCCAATTATGCCCAACTATAAATCTTGGCCACTGACCAAATTATTGATGCTATCAAACTGCTATCCAAAAGTCTAACACCATCCTAGGTCTGCACAGGAAAGAAGAGTTAAGGCTTAATTCCAGCAAGAATTACTTCTGATGATATTCCTCCATTAATTCTAAATGAGGTTGCACTTCCCTAACAGATTCAGTTTGCAATTTTGGTGGCTCTTCAAGCTTCTATTGCAAATAGGGCCTTCACTCAGCTCCATCTAGTGTACCAATTGTGACTTTTCCTAGCTGGCATTAATTACTGTTACTCAAGCCTTAGTTACCTCTTGACTGGATTATTGCAATAAGCTTCACATGGGACTGCCATTGAAACTGCAGCTGGTCCAGAATACTGAAGTTCAAATACTGATGGATGTAACATCTTTATTCACAGAGCAGCACTAGTTGCCACTTGGCTTGTGGGTGCTCTTAGCCCAGGGGTGTCAAACTCGCAACGTCACGTGACGTATTGTGCTGTATTGCGACTTTTTTTCCATTGCCAGCAATGGGGTGGGTGCAGTTTTGGCATGACGCATCTCGCCCACGGGCCAGCAGTTTGACACCCCTGTCCTAGCCTCTGAAATAGTATTCCACCTGGTCTGCAACTGGCTTCTTCGGGCTTTTAAAAGGTGGTTAAAACCTGGTTGTTCCATCAAGCAAGAAAAGTCAGTTTGCTATAATTGCCTCTTGGTCCGGAGAGTGGGTCAGGTTTCACTACTACTGATGTTTTCAGTTATTACTGCCAGTGTAATAGGCATTTCTAGTAGTTCTTTTATTGATTATATGATTTTATCAACTTTATGGCAATTGAAGTGGCTCATATGGCTGTAAAGAAATCAACTCTACAAGCTGATAATATAATAGAAACAATGACTCACCACCCTTTTGGCTTAAAGAAATAGCCAGAGAGTAAGCATATAGTGCCATTTCAACCATCTTAGCTAACTAATTCCTATTTAATAATACCTCTTTCTATTGTAATTTGCAAATAACACATTTTTCCATATGTAACTATAGCATCCTTTTATGTTTTTGGCTTACTTTGTATTTAGTAATACTGTAACATTTATATGAGACAGTACTTCTGAAGGACGATGCCACCCCACATTTATGTTTATTGATTTCCTGATACAAATGATGCCGATTTTTAAAATCGAAAATAAGAGGCAGCCTTAGGAATGGCATGCCTAGTTTCATTCTCCATAAAGAAATATTGGCTGCTTTCTCCTAAGGCTAGGAAGAGACATACATTCCTTAAATATAAAATGTGACAGCAAACTATGTGGTCCTGTTTGGCAGGTATCAACCTAAGGGTTACTATCATTTTCCTTGTCGTCTTGCTGCATCCCATCTATGTCTAGTTGCTTGACAATAGCTACAGGATAATTTTGTGTTTTATCAAATTTCCTTTCCATCGTACTTCCTGCAACTGTCTCTTGGTTGAACTTAGTACAGATGGGGGATCACCAAAATAGCCAGCCCTTGCTGGCTATGCTAATTTGCTGGCAGAAATGCAGCAAAAACAGTCAGCAAAAAGAGCAAAATGCGGTTAAAACAGTCCTCGGTTTTAACAAAATATTCTAGTAGCTATTTTTCTGTTTCTTTTGTGTTATATGAAGACATCTAAGGAAAATAACAGTAACATTTTATAAACGATTCTCCATCTCAATTTCCCAATTTACTTTTACAATTTTGACTGAACAGTATCCCCTTAAAAAAACTACGTTTGGATAGGATTCTTTCTGCTCTTTTAGGGAATAGCAGACTGTGTATTTATCCAAATGAAACTCAAGATCAATTATCACAGGGGAGTGCAGCAATGTGGCATCAATTTATGTTGATATAACTCTACTATAAGTTCAAGGGCCTATGCCAGGGCTTTTCAACCTTTTCACCCATTGTTACCACTTTTAGGATATGGCAATATCCGAGTACCACCAGTCGCCTAGCAAGGTGTCAAAAACTTGATGACCAAAAAAAAGAAGAAAAAGTGATTAAGTACAGGTAGTCCTCGACTTACAACAGTTGCTTAATGACTGTTCAAACTTACAATTGCACTGAAAAAAGTGCCCCCCAAGCCACAGCCGAGCAAGACACCTGCCTGCCCGCCCGGCGGTGCTCTTCCTCCTGTCTGAGGTTTTCATTGTTGTGAGCATTTTTCTTGAGGATTGGCAGCGAGGGTGGGGTGGGAGGGTGTTTGGTTTTTATTCCCCTCGTCTGCTGGGTGGTTGCAGCAGGTTTTGGTCACTTCACATGATCCTGGGACACTGTGACCGTCATAAATATGAATCAGCCAACCATCTGAATGCAAATCACAAGACCCTGGAGATGCTGCAACATTCCACCTGATCAGCATTTCTGGGCTCAGCAGAAGCACCAGGATCAGCACTGAGCTCCAGCTGGAGCCTAGCGCTGATCCTGGCGCTTCCACTGAGCCCTGACAGCCCTGCAGCTCCAGCCATCTCCTGCTCAGGCTTGTGCAGTGTTGCCACCGGTTCAGCTCATTCCCCTCCCCTGCTACTTTTCTAGGATGGTCGCGTACCACCTGCCAGGTGCCAATGTACACAGGTGGTACCCGTACCACTGGTTGAAAAGCCCTGGCCTATGCTACCAAATAATTAAGGTTTTAATGGTATAGGACTATATAATAAGTAAACTTGTTTTCAAAAAAAGTTAATGAACTTACATAAACTAATTCGCTTTTCTTTTTAAGAAATAAAGAATGTTAATATGAAATATCAAGGCTTTGAATTATTTTGAAATATCTAGATCTAGTTTATATGCATGATAAGGAGAGAGAAAAAAATCACCATTGTCTTTCTTTTCCTTTTCTGTATCATCAGATGATTATAGTAAACCATCAGTGTAACAATTTCCCCATATCCTTTGCTAATCAAAAATGTTTTACATATATGAAATTAATAGCAAACTGCCATGTACGCTACATCGCAATTCAGTTAAAAAATGTCAGTTTACTTAAGACTAATTCAAATCCCTTTCTACATCAGGAGATTCTGAGATCATGTAGTTATATCTAAAATTAATATTTTTATGCTTGGTAATTAAATAGTCATTTAATTACATACATGAATATATCTTAGGACTTGAGGAGCGGGGGAAGTATTGTTCCAAAAACTCTGTAAAAATGTACTCCTGTTATCTGTAGATGATAATCTCATAGCGTAACCTATCAATGTGTTATCACACAGTTTATTTACTATATGTACCTTGTTAAATCTGTCACATGAATGTGACTCTTGCTTTGACAATACAGAGCCAAGTGATATGAATTTGTTTCTGCATCTTTTCAGGATATGATGCTGTAGATCCTTCAGTTTGAATTAAATAATTCTTCCATCTGCAAATGCATCTGAAAGTTGGACTTGACATGGATCAATATGATCTGGGGCTAAATTTCTAAATGTGACTGATTATGTTAGCATCATGCCCACAGATCAATATGGAGTCTTATTATGAACCTAACTTTAGAATTGGATTTAATCAATAAACTTTTGTCTCCTTTTTTATAGAAATTTTAGGTTTGTAGCACAGTTTTCAAGAATATATTGAGAATACATCTTTTCTGGTAACAAACATTAAAAACCTCTATATTTGAAATTAAAAGAACAAAGAAGAGCAAAGACCTTATTGTAAGGGTCAAATCAATG
Source organism: Protobothrops mucrosquamatus (assembly GCF_001527695.2). NCBI lineage: Eukaryota > Metazoa > Chordata > Lepidosauria > Squamata > Viperidae > Protobothrops > Protobothrops mucrosquamatus. The sequence goes on along the minus strand of NW_015386248.1, from coordinate 155,100 downwards.
TTTTAGTTGATAGTGGCCTGTTCACTCCCAATATTGTGTACAAAATCAAAGTGAGCTAATGTGCTAATGCATAACTAGTCCTTTTGGCAATGGTAAGGCTTTTTCTGTCCATACTTTATAGCAACTTGCATTGAGGATTTTGACAAAACATACCATTAACGAAAGAATCGCTAGATTGTGTCTTTTGATAAACCCGCGGGGTTCAAAGGCGTTGAAAGATGCAATCTCTGAACAACAATAAATTCAGATATTTGATTGAGGTGCCATTTAAAATGGTATGTTATATATAATTTACACAAAGAAATATTGTTTCCAGTTTCATTACTCTTGTTCTGGAAGGCTGAAAGAGCTCTTTGCCATTACTACTTTATATTTGTTTCTTTAAAAACTGCATATAAAAAGCAAAAGACTGGAAATGACCCTGTGTGGGGCTATGTGTTCATTTCTGCTCTAGTTTGATGTTTAAGAAATGGGCTTCCAGCTATCTTCCATTGCTACTTTCCTCTGAGATAAGTGTCTTCATGCCTGTAAGCAAAGATATGTTGTTGTTTTAAATAAACCAAATCTTCTGTATTGTTAGTATCTTGTTAAAACAGGCATCTCATAGTTAGTATTGGCAAAACGGTTGATATTAAACTTTCTAAAATTTTAGAACATTATTACAGAGAAAGCTTTGCAGTGGGCAATATATGAAAACAGTATTGAAAGTATTTGTGTGTGAATATTTTGTTATTTATATGTGAGAATTTTAAAGCATATAAATATACAAGAATATGTGTATCGCTTTATCTTATTTATATGTGTGTGTGTGTGTGTGTGTGTGTGTGTTACTTTTGCTCTGTTTGTCCATGAATTGTTATATCATTGTCACTTGCTTAGATTCTACTTGTGGCAGTTTTTTTAGAGAAAGAACTGGTGAGACTTGGAAAAGAAGACAGGTTCTAATTAAAGCTCTTCTCCGTATAATTTTAAGCTCTTGTTAAAGTGAAATAATCTATATCAAAGTATTATTTTTACCTTTCTACATGCAGATGCAGATCATGCACAGAAGCATGACATGGATGAGTTTATTTCTGCTAATCCTTGCACATTTGACCATGCTGCACTCTTTAGAGTACTACAGAGACAGACCTTGGATCACCGACTGAATGATTCCTATTCTTGTTTGGTGAGTAAAAGGGCTGGAATAAAAGAAGTGATGGAAAAGAAAAACTGAGAAATAGAAAGACTGCAAACTGGTCTTTTCTTCTAGACGCATTTAATAACTATGCGTGAGGTTAGTATAAAGCATTTCAATCGATTGCCTTCAAATTTGAAAATTATACATTTGCAGCCTACTGCTGTGCCACTCAATAGAAAAGAGAAGAGATTCAAACTGTCTCTGAACCATGGTTTATCAGCCCCTCTTGGGAGGGCTGGATAAAAGCAGAAGGCTTTAATAAATATAGAACCCTCTGTGGTAGGATTTGCTAACACCTGTACAGGCATTTTAAGGTACAAATTCAGCTTGCCAGATGTCAAGCATTATGTCATCTATCTGGTAATTCTTTCCTCCTTTATGGACTGAGAAGAAAAAAGAAATGAAAAGAACAGAATCAAAACCAGGGGGGGGGAGAGATTTATTGCACTTGTATTAGCTGAGTCAAGGTTAGTTTCCTAAACTTAAATCCTGAATGCATTATTTACCACTCTAGAGGTAAACTGTAATTTCTTTCCTTTCTTTTTCATTTTCAAATGAGCACATAGAACATTTAAAGAGTGATATTGCAATCATGAAGGTGGGTAATTGAGAAGAGTATGAGGAAAAATTGTAAAAGATGATGTGCAATTCTTCACATTAGTCTTCGGTTTGGCTGCTGATTCCTTTTGTTTATAGCTGTAAAATTTTATTACTGTCACCAGCCAACAGAACAAAAGATAAGATAGTACCCTAGTATAAGTTTTTATATATCAAAATGATAAAATAAGAATTGTACAACAAAAATAATACCTTTCACGGCAAAAGCAGAAACTGGTATCTTGAAAAACATAATTTGCTGTGAGGTCTGATCCATTAATTTTCTGCTTTAGCCATGCCATATTCTTATATATATAGTTTTCTTTTAATTTATAAATTACTAATCACAATAACATAAGGGCAAAGCTTATAAAACAACAAACGTAGGTTTGCCGTTCAGTAAATGCAGAGTTTTAAAGAAAAGTAGCTTTATTATATATGTGCTCGATGAGACTTGATATTTTTAAAATATTTAAAGATGAACTGGTATGTGTAGAATATTGTCCATTCCATTATGGGTTGAGTATTTAGACAGACAGACAGACAGACAGACAGACAGACAGACAGACAGACAGACAGACAGACAGATATAAAAACATACTCTGTTTATCCTTTCCCGTGATGCACTAAATGTGAAGTATGGTGGTGTATACTAAGGTGAGGGGGATAGGCTTATTTGCTGCAGCAGAAAAGAACTAGGGAAATGTAGACTATTGGAGACTGCTTTATGTTGATTAAAACCATCATTTTACCTAATTTATTGTATACCTATTTACTGTAACTCCCCAATCTTTCAGATAGATACCTTTTTCAATGCTACTTCAGATAATAAGGTTGGTGGCATAGTAACGCATATGCTTTGCCATTGCTTGTAGCTCTTCCCTTTATTAGTAATATTTGAAGCTAAGTATGGTGTGGGTGTGGAGAAGGTTATTTTTGTGACACACACACACTCTCGATCATTTTTTCATCAGTGTAGATAGTTAGAAATTTGGCACCCATGGAAACCTGGAGAGACATCAACTAATTTATAGTAGAAATTCTTCTCTAACATGCATTTGGAAAGAATATTTTAATTTCCTTCTTTTCAATCTGCATATACTGAAAATAACTTTAAAAAAAGAGTCTCTTGCATCTTGGTAAATTGATTGAAAATAGCTACATGCATTATTTCTTTGCACAAGAAAAGAAGCCTAATGTGGAAAAACTAGATTTAAACACAAACTGATTAAAATCATAAGCTTTGCTGAAGTATCTTTCCTCAACTCCCTGATAAGGAGTGGAAAACTTGTAAGCAACTATAAAACAGTACATGATTATAATAATTTTATCCAATTAAAAACTCAATTTTCTGTTATGCCAGCAGAGCTACAAATTTGGGGGGGGGGAATAAATGAAGACTCAGATGACAAAATGGACATTATAATGATAGAGAATGATTCAGGTGTAGCATTTCCTACATTCAGTCTCAAGCACTTTTAGAGAGAAATGAGAAAGTGTCTCTAAAACCCTAGGCTACCAATCAAAGCTAGTAATTCTAATTCTAAATTCTAAAAGATAATCAAACAACGAATCAGCGAACACCTACAGGCAAACAAAGTCATTACTAAAAGCCAACACAGGTTTGTCAAAAACAGATCATGCCAGACAAATCTTATTGCATTCCTTGACCAAGTGACAAAATTAGTGGACCAGAGGAATGCTGTGGATATAAGTTACTTGGACTTCAGTAAGGCATTTGACAAAGTAGATCACAACCTACTACTTGATAAGATAGAAAAATGTGGGTTAGACAGCATCACCACCAGATGGATCCGTAGCTGGCTGACCGGCCGTACTCAGTGTGTGGTCCTCAATGGAACCGCATCTACATGGAGGGAAGTGTGTAGTGGGGTGCCCCAGGGCTCTGTTCTGGGCCCAGTGCTCTTCAACATCTTCATCAACGATTTGAATGAGGGGATAGATGGGGAACTCATCAAATTTGCAGATGACACCAAGCTGGCAGGAATAGCCAACACTCCAGAAGACAGACTTAGGATACAGGAAGATCTGGACAGACTTGAACACTGGGCGTTATCTAACAAAATGAAATTCAGTGGTGAAAAAAGTAAGGTTCTACATTTAGGCAAGAAAAACCAAATGTACAGGTATAGTATAGGGGGTACCTTGCTCAATAGTAGTAACTGTGAGAAGGATCTCGGAGTCCTAGTGGACAATCATTTAAATATGAGCCAGCAGTGTGCTGCAGCTGCCAAAAAAGCCAACACAGTGCTAGGCTGCATTAACAGAGGGATAGAATCAAGATCACGTGAAGTATTAATACCACTTACAATGCCTTGGTAAGGCTACACTTGGAATACTGCATCCAGTTTTGGTCACCACGATATAAAAAGATGTTGAGACTCTAGAAAGAGTACAGAGAAGAGCAACAAAGATGATTAGGGGACTGGAGGCTAAAACATATAAGGAACGGCTGCTGGAATTGGGTATGTCTATTTTAATGAAGAGAAGGACGAGGGGGGACATGATAGCAGTGTTCCAATATCTCAGGGGCCGCCACAAAGAAGAGTGAGTCAAGCTATTTTCCAAAGCGCCTGAAGGCAGGAAAAGAAGCAATGGATGGAAACTAACCAAAGAGAGAAGCAACCTAGAACTAAGGAGAAACTTCCTGACAGTTAGAACAATTAACCAATGGAACAACCTGCCTCCAGAAGCGGTGAATGCTCCAACACTGGAAATTTTTAAGAAGAAACTGGACAGCCATTTGTCCAAAATGGTATAGGGTTACCTGCCTGAGCAGGGGGTTGGACTAGATGACCTTCAAGGTCCCTTCCAACTTTACTATTATTATTATTATTATTATTATTATTATTATTATTATTATTATTATTATTATTATTATTATTATTATTATTATTATTATTATTATTATTATTATTATTTGAAACAGACCAAGGGCTTGACTTGCTATAAGACAGCTTCCTGTTGGGACCCCATTCCTGTTGCTCTCACAAAACAAAATATTGCTGCAAATAATCAAGCCTTGCTTATTATTCACACAAATGGCTCTATAAACCTGTCATATGCTTCTTTAAGAATTACAAGAGTAATCTTGGCTTCTTTAGCCAAGAAGCCATGACTTTTCAGGTCTGTCAAAAGGTCTGCTATTGAACATCCCCAGTTTAGCCCTTTTCTAAATCATGATTCTCTCAAAACCAAGAAAATTATTCTTCATATTTTCTAAAATGCTTTAACCAAGGAAAGAAAAGGCACCTTTGACTTAATTTTTTTATAACAAGATAGAATTTTGTGTAAAGATAGGCAGATTTATTGTTGAACAGATTTTCACAAATTTGGGTCTAGCTGTCTGGTATCTTATATCTATTTAATGCTATGATTGTCCTGATTCCTGATCTTGGTCAGATGAAATATTGTGCCATGTTTTTATTCATGTTTAAGATATCACAATAGTCCAGGCCTCTGAGAGTTAAGTTGTTGGTTTTTGTTGTTATTATTACTTTTCTGAAGCATCAGTCCTCCTTTATTTTCTCCCTTTCTGAGCAGCTTTGTGTCACGATTTCTGTGCTGAGCGTCCCAGAATGCTTGACTGCTCTAAGCTAAAGAAATATGTTTCAGTTGATTCAGCTATATCTGTTGCAAGATATGGAGTCTAGATGTCAACACAGACTTCTAGATGATATCCTGGAATATCCTGGAATATCATCCAGTGATCGTTTTTTAACTTTAGAACAAAAAGTATGAAAAACTGACTTTTGCTCAAGGCAAAGTGAATAACTAATTGCAACTATTTCTATTCTGTTCTTTGTGTATCCTTTTTCCTCCACTCTTCCAGAACTTACATCTTCTAAACTTAATATTTCTTATTACTCCTTTAGAGGTTTTTTTCCATATAATACTCTCTCCTAATAACCTCCTTTCCATAAGAAATTATAGTCCGTTGTATCTGAGATACCATTTTAGACATTTTGGTGTACAGTGTGGAATAGTTTTGGATGAAGTACTGTGAAAAAAAATTACTTCTGACATTTTTAGTTGTCGAGTAATGATTGTTCGAATTTAGCGGCTCGTAATTTATTGACCAAAGAAATGGAATGGAGCTTATCAAAAGTATAATAGTTCAAAAGGTTTATATAATACACTGGGAACTTGTTTGAAGGGGGAAAAAGAACAGCCTATATTCATTAAAGAGCTTTTTCTNTGTAAACTTTATTAAGGGTTTAAATGATTTTTTATAGGGCTAGATTGATGAAATGTTAGAATATACTTTTTAGAAATTGAAATGCACTTACATTATTACTATAAATATGATAATCATGTTTTAATAGAGAGGAAGAGTTACTGGTGATACCTGCTGAATTGATATAGACCTTGGTGTATTTGAATTACTTAAATGTATATATTTTTTTTTTACTAATGTGGAGGAGATGGATTGTTTATAAATAGAGTTTGTGGAGTTAGAGATATTAATATTTGTTTACCTATATTTGAATATTAGCCTGGGATTTGGTTTGGGAAGTCCGGGGGGGTGAGGGGGGGTAGGGTTTTTACATTGTGATGTATTTGTGATGTGCTTTTTTTTATGATGAAAATAATAAAAATTTATATTTGAAAAAGAAGAGTAATCTTGGCTTCTTTAGCCAAGAAGCCATGACTTTTCAGGTCTGTCAAAAGGTCTGCTATTGAACATCCCCAGTTTAGCCCTTTTCTAAATCATGATTCTCTCAAAACCAAGAAAATTATTCTTCATATTTTCTAAAATGCTTTAACCAAGGAAAGAAAAGGCACCTTTGACTTAATTTTTTTATAACGAGATAGAATTTTGTGTAAAGATAGGCAGATTTATTGTTGAACAGATTTTCACAAATTTGGGTCTAGCTGTCTGGTATCTTATGTCTATTTAATGCTATGATTGTCCTGATTCCTGATCTTGGTCAGATGAAATATTGTGCCATGTTTTTATTCATGTTTAAGATATCACAATAGTCCAGGCCTCTGAGAGTTAAGTTGTTGGTTTTTGTTGTTATTATTACTTTTCTGAAGCATCAGTCCTCCTTTATTTTCTCCCTTTCTGAGCAGCTTTGTGTCACGATTTCTGTGCTGAGCGTCCCAGAATGCTTGACTGCTCTAAGCTAAAGAAATATGTTTCAGTTGATTCAGCTATATCTGTTGCAAGATATGGAGTCTAGATGTCAACACAGACTTCTAGATGATATCCTGGAATATCATCCAGTGATCGTTTTTTAACTTTAGAACAAAAAGTATGAAAAACTGACTTTTGCTCAAGGCAAAGTGAATAACTAATTGCAACTATTTCTATTCTGTTCTTTGTGTATCCTTTTTCCTCCACTCTTCCAGAACTTACATCTTCTAAACTTAATATTTCTTATTACTCCTTTAGAGGTTTTTTTTCCATATAATACTCTCTCCTAATAACCTCCTTTCCATAAGAAATTATAGTCCGTTGTATCTGAGATACCATTTTAGACATTTTGGTGTACAGTGTGGAATAGTTTTGGATGAACTACTGTGAAAAAAAATTACTTCTGACATTTTTAGTTGTCGAGTAATGATTGTTCGAATTTAGCGGCTCGTAATTTATTGACCAAAGAAATGGAATGGAGCTTATCAAAAGTATAATAGTTCAAAAGGTTTATATAATACACTGGGAACTTGTTTGAAGGGGGAAAAAGAACAGCCTATATTCATTAAAGAGCTTTTTCTCTTCTCATCTTTTGCAGGGCTGGTTTAGCCCCGGCCAAGTCTTCGTGTTAGATGAATATTGTGCTCGTTATGGAGTAAGAGGCTGTCACCGCCATCTCTGCTATCTGAATGAATTGATGGAACACTCAGAAAATGGTGCTGTCATTGACCCAACCTTGCTCCATTACAGCTTTGCCTTTTGTGCTTCTCATGTTCATGGCAACAGGTATTTTAATATGCAAGCATGCTGCAAAATGTCATTAGTCTGTGTGATAAATGAGAAACAAGCAATGTATTTAGATTTCACTTCTCCCACTTAGAATAGAGCCAAGAAATGAATGAGTATAAGGGTTAAATTCATACAAAATATTGCTGTTGGTTCTGAAGTGTGATAAAATGCTTTTCTATATAAATGAGGGCTCTTGTTTAAAATAGACTAGCATTTCAAAGGACCTCTATTTGAAGGCTATTTTTTATTTTATCCATTGGGTATAGAGAAACCTTCACTAACCAGGTACCCTCCAGATATGTCAGGCTACAAATCCCATTGTCCTCAAGTGCATGGTAGCTAGAGAAACATAGAAAGGCTGGGGAATGGAAGGCATGAAATAGAAAGCAAGGTATCCATGTTTAAACTATGAGATGGATGATACTGGTAAACACTACATTCTAATGCAAAGATAGAAGCAACATTATTGCTACAGGAGATTATTTAATCTGTGATTTAGAAAGCATTATAGGCCAACTATATAGAAAGGACTTCTGACATTTGGGTATGAATATATGGCTTAGTCAAGACATGGATAACTTAGGTTGACTCAAGGGTCACTCCAGGATATGTACAGTTTATTTGCACAGACTTCAGTAAACTGGTGAAAATTTGGTGAGTAAGCAGATATTTCAATTGAATAAATAAATAAATTCCATAAGTTTTTGAAAAATAAAATGAATAACATAAGCCTTTAGGAAGTTTATAGTCCCAATTTTCTGCGTAAATCAAGAAGAGAGAGTTATATCCAAACACAAAATTGGATATAACTCAATCAAAGAAACAAAGAAATAAAATATTTTTAAAAATCTGTTAGGCTGCACTTTTTATTATTCTTGCCTAGATTCATGCCTTAAAACTCTATCCAGGTTTAGCAGTGATGATTATGATAAGCTACCTAGATCCATCATGGAGTCCAGTGATTTATTTTAAATACTAGCTGTGGCTACAATTTTAAAAGTGAGGTAAGAAAATTTACTTTATCTAGAAAGTAAATTTTTATGGAAACATTTTCTATGAAAATTATTTATGCATAGTGTATTAAATACATTGTCAATAAACTGGTGTGTTTCAGGATAGAATTAGGATTTGATTTATAGACATTCCAATAGTGATTCCTGGTTTTATTGCCTCTACTTGTCCTATGTTTCCTTCTCAACTTCTAAGACTCCTTTACATCTTTTAGATCATAATAGTTGGAAGAGAATGGATTCTTTTGTTAAAGCAATTTTTGTTTTTCTAAGTAAATTTTGTCTGGCAAAAAATCTTAATTTGAGGGACAAAAATTAAGCAAATTTGGCACAGACTTCAGTAAACTGGTGAAAATTTGGTGAGTAAGCAGATATTTCAATTGAATAAATAAATAAATTCCATAAGGCATGTGATTCATATATAACATCATATATGTTGTGTGAATACACATCCTTAAACACACATATACACATATATATATGGGTGAAAGATTTCAAGATTATAAAATTTTTGTTTAACTTTGCTAGACTGAAGGCTTTGTATTAAAATAGCAAAAGAACATGTAATATATTTAGGGATTTTTTTTGCATGCACATACAGGATATTGACTCCTTCATGGATTACTGTCTTGTTATGGCGAAGGGGCTTGCATAACTCAATGAAGCTATGAGCTATGCCGTGCAGGGCTACCCAAGACAGACAGGTCATAGTGATACCAAAAAGCAAGGACAAAATATGAAATCTTAAGAAATCTCAAAGGTTTTGTAATTAAGCCACCAGTTTGGAAATCATTGATACATATCCTTTGTGTCCTAAAGGTGTTTTTTTGTGACTGCATTGTGGTTGCCCCTATATATGTTTATTTAGTATGAGAACTGGATCGTAAGAAATTTATTTCTGAAATAAAACTAGATAGGAAATTAAATCCCAGAGGAAGTTTATGCATTTGTGAATCATTTTAAGTAATCAAGGCGGGACTCCTTGCCTTTTATCTTCCTCAGTGACTTATTAACATTTGTTAATTATATTCTGGTACTATTTCAAGCCCTTAGCAAAGTGAATAGGCTAGGAATTCTAGATGCCTCCTATATATTTTTAAAAGGATCTTTCTTCATAAGCAGTACTTTGATGGAGCAGTGAATGAGCTTTCAGGCAAAATGGCCATGGTCTAGTTTACACCGGCAGCTGTGGCTGGCATCTTCAGAGGCAGCATGAGTTACTTTCAGGTGTAGCTCTTAGCAGCTCAGAGACAACTGAAGTGGCCCTTGCATTTAAACCTGGCATGCCAATCTCTGATTGTTCCATGTCACAGGAGTCCAAGAAAGCTGGTTCCAGATTGATTCCTCATCCGATTGGTCCATTTGGTCCATTGTGAATTAATATTCACCTAGATTCTTTTATGCATGCATGCGTGTGTGTGTGTGTGTGTGTGTGTGTGTGTGTGTGTGTGTGTGTGTATGTGTGCACATGTGTATTTGAATGAGTACAGTTTGGCAAATGTTAACATGTGATTTGCTTACTCTTCTGGAATTTATTTGGTTAAAAGTAAACATTTCGTAATAAAATTCAGAATAATATATGCAAAAAGCTTAATTTATTTTGCTCAAAAAAGGATGGACTCTATTGTCACTGTCATGGTTGGCCATTTCCTATAATTAGGAACAATGGCAAATGAGGACAGCCTTGGAGGGCTGAATTTCTCAGGAGTCTCTCCTTCAAATAGTCTACTGCAGGATTTCCCAATGTGTAAGGTGTACTTCCCTTGAAGAGGTGCAAACAGGGTCCAGGAGAAGTGTGAACAATCTTTTAGTTACATTGTTACAGTAAATCTACTTTTATTTCTGTTCTTTTTTGGATTTTGATTTTTAAGGATGTAATTTCTGTTTCATATAATCTTACTGATCTAACAGGAAAAGCTGTATGTAAAATGTCAGATTTTTCTGGTTACTTCACCACACAGGGAGTTATAAAACATTTTTTAAAGGCAATGAAATGTGGGCTGTAGATCCAATGGGTCCTTCAGTACATAATCTTAGCTCATATGTATTTTTTTTTTATCTTTGCCATGAAGAATTGTTTTGGGAAGGCACTAAAGCATCCTAGTATTAGAGCTTTTCAAAGTTTGGGGACAGTTATTTGATTTAAATATCATGCCAGCCTAAATAATGTAAGTTAACCACTCAGAAACACATTCCTGGATAGCGTGGATCCAGCGTGGATCCAGTGGGGCTTTCACGTGTAGCACGTTGCTTGAGTGCACTGTTTACTTAATCATAGCCCAAATAACTTCTTTTAAAAAAACCCATAATGTTACAAAAATGAAATTTTCCATATGGATTCATAATTACTCAGCCTAATCATTTAGATAAGAACTTGGTGCTTCTGAAAAAAAAAAGAGTAACTTTGGCCATTAGACAATAGTGAGCCAAATTGATGCAGTGGTTAAGGGATTGGCCTAAGAACCAGGAAAATGTGAGTTCCAGGCCTCCCTTAGATATGAAAGCCTGCTGGGTGACTTTGAGCCAGTCACTCACTCTCTCTCTCTCTCTCTCTCTCTCACACACACACACACACACACACACACACACTTCACCCGGTTGTTGCTATGGGGAAAATAGGAGACAGGAGTATTTAGGTATTAGGAATTTTCAGGTGACCAAAATATATAAAGAAAAGTAGGATAAATAATAATATTGAGTTCTGATACCTGTAATCAGACTATCCTTCCTCCTTAGTATCAAGTACACATGGGACCACTTGAAATATATTCCTTAAGACTCTACATTGAAGCATTTGCAGAGATACAACCCTTTCCTAAAATTCCTTTTATTTAGTGAATTAATATTAGCTTTTATTTTTTAAATCAAGATTTCAAGGCTTTTAGCATACTTTTCATGTCTATTCCTAAACAATCCAGTATAGTCAGAGAAACTTTTGCATGGAAGTCTGATTATATACAACTACCTTGCTAGCCTTTTATGTTATTTTATTTTGAAAATGTTGATAGTTAACATTCAATATAGAGTAACTGATAATTGCCCAAACTTGTTTTCAAGAAAAGAACTGAAAAGGAAGGTAGAACAATTTCTTTTATCTATTAAGTGAAGGACAATGGTGAAGCATTGAAATCTCCAAGCATATTTCTTCCAGGATGGTGAGCATTCTGTATGTATCCCTTCTATTCAAACCACTGTATTTGTGCAACATTATGAGTGTTACAGAAATGAAAGAATAGAATACTGTTGTAAATATGGGGTCTGGCTGGTATGAAGATACTGAAATAGAGAAAAAGAAATATGAAGAAAAGGGGAGAGAAGAAAGGTAAGTCAAGGACACAAATAGAAGCACTCTTTCAGGATTGTACACATACAGATAATAACATCCACTCATTCATTTACAATAATATAGAGGGAGGGGAAAGAATTTTACAGACAATGTATGATAGGTCAAAGTTCTAGGCTGCTCTATGTGATTGTACTTCTTAATTTTCTAAGTCAGGCTCTCAAGGAGAAAGATGACAACGTCAAGACAAAGGGTTTTTATGGCCCAGTGATTAAATGGTTTGGGTGTATGAGATGAGCAGTGTATTTTGTTGTTAATAGAGCCATCATCACCTTATTACTAGCCTGGCAGAAACCTTTCAAAAGCACGGTGCATAGTAGTGCAAGTTACTTTTCTATTCCATAAAACAAGTTACTCTTATTATCTACTCACAAGATGCTGCTATGGAGCTTATGGCCAAAATGTTAGACAGCTAATAAAAATAGGCCTTTGCAGACTCACTGTGGTGCTCCATTTGTGTGCATATTTCAAGGTCTGAGATCAAACGTTTTTTGTTTTTTTCTACACCCAGAAAATATCAGTAGGATCTTGAGCACTATGACTACTTAGCATTTTCAAGAAGCAGTTCCAGTAAAGTTGTTCATTTTTAAGTAAAGCATCTTCATTGAACAATTTGGAGAGACCTAGAAAGAAGTACCAGAGTGGTCAAATAATCTGACCAGAGGAACTTATAGACTCGAAATAAAAAAGCAAGTCCATTATTTATTTGAAACAGCAAATACAATAATTTAGTTAAAAGTAGAGTCTATAAAGAACAGCAGTCAAAAATAGCACTGACAGTGTAGTAAATAAATGAAGCAATCTTAGAATTTAGGTCCTTCAAAACTACTATTTTAACTCAATTTTTCACAAAAGGTATTACCTTAAGATTGCATCCTTACATTTATGCCATGTCAAAGAAGCTGCAAAACCTTCTTCTCAATTAAAATCCAGTAGCCAGAAATATCCACAGAAAGCCAACACTGGAGATTTTAAAGAAGAGATTGGACAACCATTTGTCTTAAATTGTATATGTTTTCCTGCTTGAGCAGGGGGTTGGACTAGAAGACCTCCAAGGTCCCTTCCAACTCTGTTATTCCGTTATATTCTGTTATGATGCAATCTTCACCCCTTGTTTGTGTAGGATGACCCAATATAAGTATAAAAGGAACAGTTTGAATCATGATACATATATTGTTATTTACATGACTTGTCCTCCCCATAGACACTGGGGGGCCTGTTGAAACAATTCACAGCCATTTTTTTGTTCATATTTTCTACCATTTATTCCCTCTTTTCTCTTCCTTTTGTGTTCCTCTGTAAATATATTTCATCAGTCAGTTGGAGTTCATATCTGAAGTTATAATGAAAACATAATACTATATTAGTAGGCCATAGTTATATCTTGTAGATTACTTGTTGCAACCAAACATCACAACTGAAGATGAAATTCTTTTTCACATATTTCCAAAATTATGATTAACAACTTAGTAAATATGCTTGCCCTTCTCAGCTAACTTATTTCCCTTATTTTATTGTTGGCCTATATAACAATCCAAATATAGTCATATTTAGAAATTAAGTAATTAATGTGACTGCATTATTATCAAATATATATACAGTGGAATAATCAGATAAAGGTTGACTTCAAAATTATCACAATTACATAAATAAAGTATAGGCTTGTCAGTAAGAGCAGGAGTTAAGTGAAGTTACAAAATACAGCAAAGAACAATTGTTTTCTTCTTCGTCTCATCTTATATCTGGTTTTCATGCTGCGACTTCCCATTTTGTCCATTCTCTTTCTGAAATGATGTTGGTGGGAAATACATGAAGTGCAAAGTGACTTTTTCCTCCTGCTGAGAGGCAAGCTGAATTGACAAAGAAGCCTCCCACCCCCCACCCCTAGTTGGTATCTTACTACTTCTCTTTGGCAGAAGCTGATATATTGAACATTCTTCAAAGAGATAATAAAGGGGAAAACCGTATAGGAATGAAATCATTCTGTGGCCACCAATGTTATAATTTTATTCTTTATTGGTTGTTGTTTTTTTAAAAAAAATATTATTTCCAGGGGTAGGCAAAGAATAAGACCAGAATGTGCAGCTCTCGGGTTCTTGTCTGGGCTGAAAATTTGAGATACTTGATTGGGTAGAAAAGAAAATGCCAGTGCAAAGAAAAGTATTTTCTCTCTAGCAATGAATGTGGATTTCTTGCAAAGAAACTGAGCATGGCAACATGAACTGCCATTCATAGAGGCTTTTAGAAAATGTCCAATTGGAAGTATTTATTTACTCTGTTGCAGTGTATGCTTTACACTGGCTGAAATTTCATTTCCTAATACAGGTAATCCTTGACTTATGACCGGTCACTTAGTGACCCATCAAAGTTCTGACACACTCCAAAAAAAGCTACTTATGACCCAGATTCAAAGTTCTGATAGCCAGGAGCCCCCTGTGGTTACATTACCACATTTTGGTTTCCTGGCAAACAATCCACATTTATGGCTGTTTGCAGCACCCCGCAGTCATGGGACTTACAACTTACAATTTACAAAAGTTGATTTAGAATTTTTTTTGCTGGAAACTGGCATTTACTTCTAGTTTCCAGCAAACAACACCCATAGCAAACAATAGGTTCACTTACAGACCTGGGGCATTCACTTAACAACCACCCCAAAAGTCATAAAATTAAGTGTGGTCGCCTTGGGACCCACTTAACAACCATCATGACTTCACCAAATTTGCAGGCTCAATTACTGTCATAAGACTGGGACTACCTGTGAAACATGTTGGTCACAATTTGAAGGAGTAAAGTAGTATATGATTTGTAGCACTGAAATAGAAGCTGTTACAATTTAGTCCTTAAGGTAAGTCCTGATGCACTGAAATGTTGATAGTGTTTGTGTGTATGGATGAATGCATTTCAAATGTTTGCAAGGCATTAACAAATAGAGTGAAAGCTAAGCTTGTCTTTTATTTTTTATTTTTTTAAAGTTTTTTATTAAGTACAAAGAAAAAAAAAGAATTAAAAACATTGAACATGGTAAATCGTCTTTGACTTACAATCTCAGTCCATAATTACATATAATATATCTATATACAACTATACATTTCTGGTCTCTATCTCAACTCATCTCTTTACTGTGACCTTCATTTTTTTCACCTCCATCTAAAATAAAATGTATTCCATATTTGATAAAATTCTGTTTCTTCCTGATTTTTTAATCTTTTAGTTATCCTATCTAGTTCTGCGTAATACATAATTTTCTTTATTAGTGCTTCCCCACTCGGTATTTCCATTGCTTTCCACTTTTGAGCAAATAGTATCCTTGCTGCTATAACCACATGGATAATTAAATATGTGTCCTCTTTATTTACATTTTTCTCTAGTATTCCTAATAGTAATGTCTCAGGTTTGTATTGAATGTTTTGCCTAGTCATTTCTATTGCCCATTCCCAGACCATATGCCAGTACATCTGTGCTTCTCTACATGTCCACCATACATGAAAAAAGGTGCCCTTTTTTACATTTCCAACACATAGATGAATATCTGTTATACATTTTGGCTAATCTGGCCGGAGGGAGATGCCATCTGTAAACCATCTTATACAGGTTTTCTTTATAAGATGTCGCCAATGTAATTTTGTTGTTTCGCTCCCATACTTGCTGCCATTGATCCATATTTATATTATATCCTAGATCTATTGCCCATGTCACCATTGTTTCTTTAACCTGCTCCTCATATAGCTAAGCTTGTCTTTTAAAAGCAACATGGACAAGCAGATAAAGTGTAAAGACAATGAGTCCTTCCTAATTATTTCTGGATATTATTTTTTCTCAAGTTAATAAATAATAAATAAATACTATAATTATAATAAATTAACATTAAATATTGTGACTAAACTGAGGTCACAGAACATGTCCATATTAGAACATGTAAAATGTAAAAATATTTTTTTAAAAAAATTCTGATAACTTCTGTTAATATCTTCCTACCTAAAGTTTTTATACATTCTTTCTGCTTAGTTATTTCATACACATATTAAACTGGATCTGGGCGAGGCAACTGCTTTGTACAGCAGCAAAATGAATAGAGCTTACGTACCATGTTTCCTGCTATTTCCCTTGAATCTTCATAGCCTCATAAAATTAAGAGTTTTGGAGGAAAGAAACAGCCAACTCTATAACTTCATCCAGAAAATATTTTGGGTCAGCCTATTTTATACTTGTGTCAAGTTGGCTAGATGAGACCCCTTTTTCCATTATAACTGAAAACCTGTGTTTGAACAATCCCTCTGAGATGTTAATACAATTTCATTTTGCACTTTGGAAATTAAGTTTCAGGGTCTGCATGGATTTCTGGTCCTCTCTTTAGAAACAAAGGTGATATAAAAGTAAATCATGCTTTTATAGGAAGCAGTTATTTGGTATTTGGTTTTTTTTTGTTTTTTGTTTTTTTCTTGGTTAAGATTGATCAAGAAAAACATCATATGAAGTCCATAAAGTAAGGTCCATATTTAGATTGAATAGATTCAAGGGTAGGGTCTTTCATCTATATGTCTATGTATATTTATATTTATGGCTTATGTATATAGGCAAAATGAATCATAACTTTCATTTTATATATATTTCAGTTGCTGCTGGATGTTTGCTGTTGCTTGCTGTTTCATTTCATAAAATGTAAAATGGCATTTGCTCAGCTTTGAGCTTTTGAAATTGCCCCCTTGTCTGGTCTTTTTCAGAATGTTGTTGCTTAAAAGAAAACTTAGGTATATTTAAATGACCAGACCTGTTCCATGCTGACACCATTGATTTCCCAGGATGTGACATGACACAGCATTTCTAGAAAATGCAAGTAATTTTGTTTTAGCTTTGGTGATGTCAAGGCTATTATTATTATAGTAGGTAATAAAGATGGTAAGGAATCTTCTGATATGTGCTAGGAATGCAGAAATAATAGTTGTATCTATTGCATAGAGGAAGATTATGATGGCTGTTTGGACAATTAATACATCTAAAATTATGATCCTAATACTTATAATTGAAAAATAAAACATATGTGCTTCTAATATGAGATGAAACTACTTTTTAAAATTATGAATTCAACAGTATTTTAAAACTTCCAGTAAGTTTTCCATCTATTTAAAAACATCTCAGTTCTGCAAATTCAAGTAATGATAGTGCAAAACAAGTTTCCAAACAAATTTTATTTGTGAGGGGGTAGGGCAAAAATCCTTCAAACTGAAAATAAAAGTATAT
>NW_015386248.1:130559-137625 GCF_001527695.2 Protobothrops mucrosquamatus | reverse complement strand
CCTAAATAAACTGTAAACTGTTCCTCTTCCCAACATTGGGAATGGCTTTGGTCAAATGTCCCTGTATAACATTTACCAATAAGGAGAGAAAAAAGTAGCAAAAAAAAATGATTTCCTATATTGTTTTGCTAGTCTCAGCTGCTATCTCAAAATTAATTGAAGAAATTACAGTCATAAAGAAAACACTTCAAAGCTGAAAATACATTTTTAATCCCAATAAACACTTTGCCACCTGATTTGCATTGCTCCTCAAATTGCATTTATGTTAGGAAAGCAGGTAATGCAGCACTTTTCCAGTGAAAAGAGAGAAAGTATGAGAAAAATGGTGGTAGGAAACTATGTTTGTCACAGCCTTACCCTTACTTACTTACCCTGATATCAACTGGAAGACTAATTTTGCACCAAGTGAGAAATCAAATAGATTCCTGACCAACCTAGCTGACAACTTGGTTGACCAAAAGGTAGAGAGGGGAACTATAGGGACAGTCATGCTGGACTTAATTCTCATGAACAGAGAAGTGATAGAGGAAGTTGAAACTGCAGGAATCTTTGGTGAGAGTGCCCATGTCATACTGGCATTCAATATAATGCAAACACAAGCAATAGAACATAATGATAGCAGAATCTTAGATTTTAAAAGAGCTGATTTTAACAAACTCCAGGAGAACTTGGGAAAGATTCCTTGGATGAATACCCTAAAGGGGAAAACAACTCAAGAAGCTTGGGAAACTCTGAAAAATATGGTCATAAAAGCCCAATCCAGCACAATACCACTGAAAAAGTAAATCAAGAAATCTAACAAGAAACCAGCATGGCTGCACAAAGAACTTTCTGATAAACTCAAAGACAAAAAGGTACAAAAAATAAAAAGAGGGACACATAACTAAGGCAGAATATCACCAGAAAGAGGGACACATAACTAAGGCAGAATATCAGCAGATAGCCAGAATCTGCAAAGAAGTCAGGAAAGCAAAGGCTCAGAATGAACAAAGACTTGCAACAAAAATCAAAGATAATAAAAAAGTATCAACATATAAATAACAAGAAAAAAATCAAGAAACAGTCAGTCCACTAAAGAGAAAAGATGGCAAGGAAGTAACAGGGAGAAGAGAGAAATCAGAGCTGCTTAACTCATTCTATGCATCAGTTTTCACACAAAAAGAAATTACAGCCCAATCTGCCAAAAACATAACTGAAAAAGGCAGACTACAAATCAAAGTTAAAATAAACAAAAAAATAGTAAGAGAACACCTGTCTGATCTTGATGAACATAAATCACCAGGATCTGATGGATTACATCCCAGAGTTCTGAAAGAGCTGGCAGATGTCATCTCTTTCAAAAATCCTAGAGCACGGGGGAACTATCAGAGGATTGGAAAAGAGTTGATGTAGTTCCCATCTTCAAAAAAGAAGAAAAAAAGCAGATCCAGGAAACTACAGACTAATCAGTACCTAATCAATACCTGGGAAGATACTGGAAAAGATAACCAAAAACAAATCTGCGAACATCTAGAAACAAAGTTATAACTAGAAGCCAGCACGGGTTTGTTAAAACAGATCATGCCAAATTAATCTTATTTCATTCTTCGATGAGGTGACTAAATTGGTGGACCAGCAGAATACTGTGGACATGGTATACTTGGACTTTAGTAAGGCATTTGACAAAGTAGACCACAACCTACTTCTTGGAAAGCTTAAAAAAGGGTATGATGCCACTTCCGGAACTCCATTCTAGGCCTCAGAGGCTCAGGCCTCCATCGAATAAGAGAACCGGTCGTTCAGGTATTTGAATTCCACCACTGCCTAGATGATAGGCTAAAGATCCACTGGGCCTTATCTAACAAAATGAAATTCAACGTAGAGAAAAGTACACTTAGGCAAGAAAAACCAAAAGTATATATAGAGATTGGGTGAAACTAGACTTAATAGCAACTGTGACAGGGATTTTGGAGTCTTAGTTGACAATCAATTAAATATGAGCCAACAGTGTGCAGCGGCAGCCAAAAAAGCCAATGCAATCCTAAGTTGCATTAACAGAGGGATTCAATCAAGATCACATGAGGTACTAACAGTGGTGGGATTCAAATATGTGAACAACCAGTTCTTTGTGTGGATGCCACTTCCGGAAGTCCATTCTGGGCCAGGGCAACAAAAAATTAGCTACCAGTTCTGCCGAAGTGGTGCGAACTGGCTGAATCCCACCACTGAGAATACCACTCTATAAAACCTTGGTAAGACTACACCTAGAATACTGTAGCCAATTCTGGCCTCCACACTATAAAAAAGATTTTGAGACTCTAGAAAAAGAGCAGAGAAGAGCAACAAAGATGATTAGGGGACTGGAGGCTAAAACATATGAAGAACGGTTACAGGAACTGGGCATGGCTAGTCTAGTGAAGAGAAGGTCCAGGTGAGATATGATAGCAGTGTTCCAATATTTGAGGGGCTGTCACAGAGAGGAGGGAGTCATCCTATTTTCCAAAGCACCTGAAGGCCAGACAAGGAATAATGGATGGAAACTGATCAAGGAGAGATTCAACCTGGAAATAAGGAGAAATTTCCTGACAAAACAATCAACCAGTGGAACAGACTGCCTTCAGATGTTGTTGGTGCTTCATCACTGGAGGCTTTCAAGAAGAGACTGGACTGCCATCTATCAGAAATGGTGTAGGGATTACTGCTTGGGCAGGGGGTTGGACCACTAGATGATCTACAAGATCCCTTCCAACTCTGTTATTCTATTCTATTCTTTCATATGTTTGTCTGTACTAAACCTATATAAAAGGACAAGATTTTAAAATAAATGTCAATTTAACTATGTACTTAAGCATTTTATTGTTTGTTGGCAACAAGAAGCTAAAAGGAGAAAATAAATATGTAATGAAAAGTTTTGCTTTTATCACCTGGGCAGTGCTGAGATCTTAAAGCAGTTTGCTGTGAAGTATTTTCTTGCCATTCCCTCTCAGGGGATCAAACTCTTTACAGAAGAGCAAAAGCCCATAATTTAGCTGCCTGCTGTCTCTTGTGAGAATGACAATAAACATTATTTCCCATAAATGTAAAACAGAGAAGATAAACTTTGTCACCTCCTATATGATGAAGAATTGGATCATATTGATTTCATATATAGCAATGGATCAACTATTATAAAATCATAACAGAAGGGAAAGCCATGTTTGTCTATTGTATGGTAGCACTTTTTCCAGCTAACCAACGTTCTTAAAAAGAATATGTTTTCATGAGTTATAGCTTTTAATAACATTGTTTAGTCAGAGGTACTTCTGTAAAATCATAGGCATTGTCAGGAGCATTTTGTATGACATGATAGATAGTGAGATCTTCTATAGAACTGTAACAATTCTTCTAGGAGAGCATGACAGATGGTGACATTCTTGGGGTTTACCTTTCTCACTTGTCATTATCAAGACCCCTGGCCTGTTTCCTGACAGATGCAGACATGCCCTAGCAAAGTTTAATATGACAAGATTGTTTTCTTTATCATTGCAGAGTGCAATGTCTCCTGACAGTCAAATTAGGCAGGAAAATTCACCTGAATCTGAGGATGTTCCATTTGTCAGGGCTCTGAGATAAAATGTCATGGCATTCTGGGCAAGGGAGAAAGAAGTTACCGGTACTCATTCTTTCACATTACATTTATGAAAAAGTATGGTGATATATCTGAGATTTGCCCTACCTGATGTTACTAAACGTGTAACATTATTTTCAAAGAAATGTGGCTTTCTCTCACCTGAGAGGTCACAAGTAAAAATGGTCTAAAACAGACATGTCAAACTTGCGACATCACGTGACGTTGTGCGATGTATCAGAGCTTTTTCTCCATTGCCGGCAATGGGGTGGGCACGGTTTCCTGGTGACACGTCCGGCCCGTGGACCGGCAGTTTGATACCCCTAATCCAGGGGTAGGCAACCTCGGCTCTTTTATGACTCATGGACTTCAGTTAGCATTTCATCTGCTTAAGCTGTCCTGACTTTTTTTTAGTGATAATAGTATTGATATTATTCTAAACTGACTGCATAATTATAAATCTCTCTTCTTATAGTGATGCAAACAAAAAAAGCAGGTATGTGATTGCATCAGGGCTGTGAGCTGCGAAAATCTTAAAATCTTATTTTAGGGGACAATCCTAGGCCCTGCTTCCATTATCTTTGTCCTTCATCTTCAATGCGACGATAATTCTATCAGTGAACTTAAATGGGTTATTGTAAAGATTGCTGAGAGATAATATGTAAAAGACTCGTAACACTTGAAATGCATTCTAATAAAAACCAAGAGTTGATACACCTAGTCATTGTTATATATCAAGTTTGAGATGGAGGGAGGAGAAGGATCAAGTATTCTAGTCTTTTCATTGTATCTTCTTCTCAAGCAAAGGAGTTAATTTGACTTATGAAGTAATGAGTTCAGGAAGAAGGTTTGTATTTTACCCTAGTGCTCCTGTCAATGATGGCTGCACATCAAGGACTCAGAACAATGTGCAGTCTTTGCCTAAGGGTGCAATATTATCTTCAAAGTGAGTTTTCACTTTCCTGTAGGACAAACTTGGCATTCATGATGAATTTAAACTATTTTAGGCTATGGGACACCAATATTATGATTAATTTTAATTGCACTTTTTTGTTTTATATTGACTTTATAATACAAAAACTTTGGCCATAACTTGTTGGAAAAATATACTGTTTCATTTAGTAGAAGAGAAATATACCATCTTTAGCAATTTGTAGGGATGGTGGGTTGTTTTTAGGTGGATTTTTAAATTAATGATTTGTCATTCATTCAGAATAAAAAAATAACAAAACAGTTACTAATGAAAACATAACTGTTCCATCTTTAAAAAATGGTATTTTTTCAAGAAAAATAGAGTAATGATGCCAATTTTATTTAATAAGTTTGTCTTACCTGAAATCTAATGAATTTTAGGTGGCTTACAGAATTTACAAATAAACTACAGTAAACATCAGTGTTTTAATTAATTAAAATTATGATTAATTACAGCCCCCAGCGATGAAGGTGAGTCCTTTTGGTAGGTGGCAGCAGCTTGCAACCTTCCCTACTAGCTTGCCCATTGACTTTCTGGATAAGCCAGCAGAGAAGATTGCAAATGGCGATTAAATGATCACTAGGCACTTGGCAACTGGTTTAGGTGTGAACAGGTTGCCAAGCACCCAGATCACTATCCCAAGACTGCGGGGGGGGGGGGGTGAGTCCACTATTTTGCAACTGTGGGAAGTTTCTGAGGCTGTTGTAATTCCAGATCATGATTAAATGTAGTAAATCAAGGACTGGCTGTATATCTTTTTTCTTTCTTTTCTAGTTTTCTTATTTTTCTTATTCTTTCTTCCTTACTTTATATTAGTATTAGCTTTTATGATATTATTTAAAAGTTATATATATGTGTGTGTGTGTGTGTACACAGTGCTTTTTTGTAAAAAAAAAAAAAAAAAAAGGGTGCCGGAACTCACACACATCATACAACCCGCCTTGCCTACCCTACAAGGTTCCATCCAAAAAAGGTGCCAGAACTCCATTTTATTTCAAGGAAATATGGAATTATATTACAGAGTCTTGAAAACTGCATCTACATACTTTAGCAAATCATTATCAGTAAATTTCTTAGGTATGGATTCTTTAATACTCTTGCTAACGACCTCTTGTGTCAATGGGGAGGTTGCTACTCACTTCTTTGATGCTGGAGGAACATGCAGATGTTCTGGTCTTATAATATTTTACAAACTGACATTCTCTTTGAAGGCTCTAAGAATTCCATTACACACATTCCCACATGCTATTTACACAGAGCAATTCCTGAATCACTCCATGGTATTCCTGACATTGAAAAAGATGGCGTGCTCCTTATTCATAAATAATTCTTCGACGTAACCAAACAAAATTTGTCTTTATATTATTGAATCATATAATTGGATGGGCCTTTGTACTCAACTTTTTGTTTCATGCTGAAAATCTAGTGGAACTAAGAATGTTTCTGTCAGGGATAAGCACTCTTATCCCCACTACAGGTAGTCCTCAACTTAGAGCCATTCATTTAGTGACCGTTCAAAGTTACAATGGTATTGAAATGACTGCTTTTCACACTTAAAAAACCATTGCAGCATCCCCATGGTCATGTGATCAAAATTCAGATGCTTGGCAGCTGGCATGTATTATGATTGCAATGTCCCGGGGTCATGTGATCACCTTTTGCAACCTTCTGACAAGCAAAATCAACAGGGAAGCCAGATTCACTTAACAACCTGTTACTAACTTAACAGTTGCAGTGATTCACTTAACAACATGTAAAAAAACAAGAAAAAAAAGTCAAGGAAACGATTGGTCCATTAGTGGGAGAAAGTGGCAAGAAGGTGACAAGCAACAGAGAGAAAGCAAAACTACTTAACTTGTTTTTTGCATCCATCTTTACACAAAAGGAAAAATCAGTCCAACCTATCAAAAACAGTACCATAAAAAACAGATTAGAAACACAAGTTAAGATAGGCAAGAAAATGGTAAGTGAACACCTGTCCATCCTAGATGAGTTCAAATCACTAGGACCAGATGGATTACTCCCCAAGGTTCTGAAGGAACTGGCACACGTGATCTCAGAACCACTGAACTATATCTTTCAAAGATCCTGGAGCACTGGGGAACTACCAGAGGACTGAAAAAGAGCTGAAAAATGGATCCAGGAAACTACAGACCTATCAGCCTGACCTCAATAACTCGGAAGATTCTGGGAAAGATAATCAAGCAACAAATCAGCGAACATCTAGAGGCAAAGTCATTACCAAAAGCCAACATGGGTTTGTCAAAAGCAGATCATGCCAGACAAATCTTATTGCATTCTTTGGCCAGGTGACAAAATTAGTGGACCAGAGGAATGCTGTGGATATAATTTACTTGGACTTCAGTAAGGCATTTGATAAAGTAGACCACAACCTACTACTTGTTAAGATAGAAAAATATGAGTTAAACAGCATCACCACCAGATGGATTTGTAACTGCCTGACCAGCCATACTCAGCATGTGGTCTTCAATGGAACTGCATCTACA
>NW_015386248.1:124075-130408 GCF_001527695.2 Protobothrops mucrosquamatus | reverse complement strand
TACATGGAGGGAAGTGTGTAGTGGGTTGCCCCAGGGCTCTGTTCTGGGCCCAGTGCTCTTCAACATCTTTATCAATGATTTGGACAAGAGGATAGATGGGGAACTCATCAAATTTGCAGACGACACCAAGCTGGCAGGAATAACCAACACTCCAGAAGATAGGCTTCAGATGCAGAAGGATCTTGACAGATGTGAACATTGGGAACTATCTAACAAAATGAAATTCAATGGTGAAAAAAGTAAGGTTCTACATTTAGGCAAGAAAAACCAAATGCACAGGTACAGTATAGGTGGTACCTTGCTCAATAGTAGTAACTGTGAGAGGGATCTTGGAGTCCTAGTGGGCAATCACTTAAATATGAGCCAGCAATGTGCTGCAGCTGCCAAAAAAGCCAACATCATGCTAGCCTGCATTAACATAGGGATAGAATCAAGATCATGTGAAGTGTTAATACCACTTTATAATGTCTTGGTAAGGCCACACTTGGAATACTGCATCCAGTTTTGGTCACCACAATGTAAAAAAGATGTTGAGACTCTAGAAAGAGTACAGAGAAGAGCAACAAAGATGATTAGGGGACTGGAGGCTAAAACATATAAGGAACGGTTGCTGGAATTGGGTATGTCTAGTTTAATGAAGAGAAGGACGAGGGGGGACATGCTATCAGTGTTCCAAAATCTCATGGGTTGCTACAAAGAAGAGGGAGTCAAGCTATTCTCCAAAGTGCATGAAGGCAGGACAAGAAGCAACGGATGGAAACTAATCAAAGAGAGAAGCAACCTAGAACTAAGAAGAAATTTCCTGAAAGTTAAAATAATTAATCAGTGGAACAACCTGCCTCCAGAAGTTGTGAATGCTCCAACACTGTAAATTTTAAGAAGAGACTGGACAGCCATTTGTCTGAAATGGTGTAGGGTTTTCTGCCTGAGCAGGGGGTTGGACTAGGGGACATGGCTATGGAGATGCTGCAAACATCACAAGTGTGAAAAACAGTCATAAATAACTTTTTCAGTGCCATTGTAACTTAGAACAATCACTAAACAAACTGAAAACTATCTGTAGAATGGTGGTACACATCCTGGGGGCCTGCAGGCGGTGGAAGAAAATAAATAAGGTCACATTCACTATTACCTTTCTCTGATAGTACTCATGATAAAGTCCAAAGTACCTATGCTGCTTTATGTTAAACAATGTTTTCCTTTAGGTGTGATATAAAGTGTAAAGAAACAAATGCTATACATACAATCTCTTCTATCTGGTGTTCTATTTCTGGTTTTTGCTGTGGCAAATTGCTCTTCCCTGCTCACTTACCTATAAGTTGTAAACTGTTTGCTTTTCCTGTTAGTAGATTTATTGCTTCTCTCATTTGAACAACTTTATTTAACTGTACTCCTTTCCTGTATCTTGTGCAAAATTGCCAGATATAGTCAGTTTATTCAGTTCAGCACTTCTATCATATTATTCCTGTTGAAGAGTTTTGTGGCTAATATGTTAATTCTTTGTTCCATTTCTTTTGAAACTGGAAGTGTTGTATGAAACTATAACTGATGTACTATAAGTGCTTTATGAATTTCAAAATGAGTGAGTTAAGAAAAAATGTGAGAGGGTGTGTGTGTGTGCTCTTAATAAATAAAATGTGCATATCTTTTTAAATATCAATTTTCAGGCCTGATGGAATTGGGACTGTAACTGTTGAAGAGAAAGAAAGATTTGAAGATATTAAGAAGAGGCTTTCTTCCCTTCTAGAAAACCAAATAAGCCACTTTAGGTGAGTGTTTGCATTTTGCAAGCTGGACATATATAAAACTGTGAGAAGACAATAGAGAAGAAGTTAGGCGTTAAGCCCTGGTATGACTGTTTTGAATATTCTGCTTTTATAAAGTAGTTGAATCATTTTGCATATCGCATCCCATGCCAATGATTTCTGCCTATGTGATATTTTTCCTATCTAAAATTGCTAATCACATATGAACTATGCTGATTTTGTGTTAAATTAGCACGTGGCATAGCTCTACAAATCACCCCTTATTAAGTAGTGCAGTTTCTTGTTTAATTACTATAATGCTAATTTCTACCCATCATGATAATTTACCGTTTAATGGAGATGGAGAGGATTTGTTTATGCTTGGCTAGTTGGATTCTATCAATAAGTTCAGTGATGCAAACCACTTGAAGATCCTAAGGTCAATTAAGTCTTCTCTTTCTTCCTCTCCTACTACCAACCCATGTTTGGCCTCTTAACTATTAATAGCAGGCACTGACTCATGTCATAAAACCTGAAAAAGAATCCAGTGACAAAAACTATAATATCCAATTCCCCATTGCTGTTTGTAGAAAGAAAAACAGTACCTTTTTTAATAGCAATTTAGCATTGGGATAAATTTGTTATCAAAAATCCATTTTCTAGAGAGGGAAAGTTTTCATTTCTTCGTTCCTCTTCTTAAAATGGAGCCCCTTTTTCCTTTACCCAGTGCCCAAGTTTCACTTGATTTCCAGAGAAAACTAAAAGTCCAAAAATTTTTAGTGGTTTTGCTGGGAAATAGCACAAGATGATGGCAGTCGTTTAGTTTATTTGAAATGGGCCTCTAACAAGGTAAACTTAATTACTCAAAAAAGGAAGCATCTATCCT
Organism: Protobothrops mucrosquamatus; assembly: GCF_001527695.2. Classification (NCBI taxonomy): domain Eukaryota; kingdom Metazoa; phylum Chordata; class Lepidosauria; order Squamata; family Viperidae; genus Protobothrops; species Protobothrops mucrosquamatus. Next base: position 127,777 of record NW_015386248.1, on the reverse strand, counting down.
CAGAGGCAGAGGTCAACAAAGAATGAGGAACTGACTCTGAAACCTGCCAAACAGATTGTTTAGATAGTTTGTCCTAATTGCTAGAATAAAATTTGTCTCCTCAAGATTTTGACCATTACAGACATTCATTTGGAACATGATCAAACAGCTGCAGGATTAATTTTTCTAATATGTGGAGTGTATATGATATTCCATTGTGTTGTTGATAGGGAGAGCAAATAGTATGTTAATATATTATATTTGTTATTGAAAAATAATTGCATATGTCACTTTTGCACAGACTAGTTGCCCTCATGGGAGACAGTTTGGTGCAATACTTCAAAGTATCCAGTTAAAAACTGAGGGAACATGGATGCCAGTCCTGCCTTAGGCAGTAAGCCAGTTAAGTGACTTTGGACTAGTTATTCTCTCTCATATAAAAAGAAGGCAATTGCAAACCACTTCCAGAAATGCTGCCAAGAAAATTGGATGGACTTATCCAATCAACAAAACAGACTTAAAGGGACCACTCTCACCAATTCCCTAAAAAAGATTTCCCTCATGCTGGCTAAGAATTTTATTTCAGCTCATTTGGAAGAGAGCAGTTTGCCTTCTGGTAAAAAGATGCTTGTGACTGGTCATGTCCACCATGGTAACTGTTCTGTGAAATTTTTCAAAATTCTAAATATGGACACTGGCCCCAGTCCTGGAGGCAATTACCTTAGGAGATATGAGATGTAGGAGTCTTCTCAGATGACAAGAAACAAACAGGGAATATTCATTTATTTGTGCCTCTTAAGGTATTTCAAAGAGTGAGGTGCAAGCTTTGAGCAGCCAATTATGATACAAAGCAATCTGGTATCATAAGTGTTCCTTGAAGGCTAAATTGGTCATTTCAAACCCAGCACTGACTACAATTCAAATAATTTGGTTGATGTATTTTAAAGTTTATTATAATTATCATTAATGGTGTTAAAAAGGGTTGGACACTAACACTTTGTATATTTAAAATGCAGATGTGGCTTTTAATTTTATTACAAATTCCAAAGCAATTTACTTTTAAAAATTATCAAGAAATATTTCTAGAATTCCCATATATCTCCTCCTACATGAAAATTAAATAGAGGTAGATCCAGATACCATCCAAAACCAGAATCTCAGCAGGATTCAGCTTCTCTTTATTATCGTAGAATTAACTACTAGAACACGATACTAGCTCTCATCATGCAATACATGATTCAAAGAACAATTAACCAGTGGAACAACCTGCCCCCAGAAGCGGTGAATGCTCCAACACTGGACGTTTTTAAGAAGAGACTGGACAGCCATTTGTCTGAAATGGTATAGAGTTTCCTGCCTGAGCAGGGAGTTGGACTCTGTAGAATTTCAAATACAGTAAAAATAAGAAGGAAGAATAGTATTCTGCTACTAGAGCTGCCCACCCAATTTTGTCCAAATTTCATTTCCAAGTTTTCTAATAAATTTGCAAAGATGATTTCTAAATTATTTATCCTGAGCCTATTTGCAGTTGTAAAATGATGCTGAAAGATAACATAAAGTAACAGTAATAAACACAAACTTGTTAAATAAATTATAAATAATAGAGCATCTTTGTAGAAATAACTGATTCAGAAATGAGAAGAGGAGCTCCTAAAATGATAACAAGATTATTCCTTTAGAGGAGAGGCCCCAACCTTTTGGGCACCAGGGACCAGTTCCATGGAGAGAGGTTTTTCCGTGGACCGGAGCAGATGTGGTTTTGTGTGCTGCCTGCATCCCGCAGATGGGGCTTTGTTTGTGCAGCCCAGTTGCTGGCATGCCGCGGCCCAGTACTGGTCCACGAACCGGGGGTTGGGGACCCCCGTCTTAGAGGAGACTTCTAGTTATCAGTTACAAGTTGTATCTAAAGTTATTCAACTTTGTGATGTCTACGGTAGCCCACTGAAATCATGGCATGACTTCTATCTAATTTTTGGAAGTCTCTATTCAGAAAAAATCCACAAATTTTTGTGTAGCATTTGTTAAGGCTCTTATGGGAAAGAGAGAGCAGGGATACACACACACACACACACACACACACACACTGCTGGCCAGGTGCCTGGAGGTTTTAAGAGATTGGATGGGGATTTTTTAAAAAAAAGATAAAAACTAATACAAACTAATATAGAGTAAGGGGGGAAAGGAAATCAAAGAGAGAACTAAATGTTGAAGAAAGAAAAAGTAAAAATCATTTCCACATTTCTAATAATCTATTGATAACCATTAGCTTGATACAACTGAATATTTTAAGGTAGTACTGTAATGCACTTTTTAAAATAGTAAGTTTCTACTATATTTTCCAATCTGTAGTTGAAGTAGTAGCTGTTATAAATAATTGTTATCCAGTTGTACATCTGCAGAGAAAGCTCAGTTAAATCAGATACGTAAATAGCTAAATCCAGATCAAATAATAGCAAAATAAAAGTAAACACAAATTTAAAAATATGTGACTAGTGTATTCAATCAGAAATGTAGCTTCTAAAATTTTCTCCCTGTAAGGAAGACAGTGGATTAGGCATTAAATTATCTAGCAAAATCCATAGAAAGTGGGCTTCTAATATGTTGGTGTTTTTTTTTTTAATTTGTCTCTTTGAAGATACTGCTTTCCTTTTGGGCGTCCTGAAGGAGCTTTGAAAGCCACACTTTCCTTGCTTGAGAGGGTAAGTCCATGAACTAAAACCAACCATTTTTGGGCCAATATCCTCCAGAGACATTGGTCCTCCTCTGGAGGGTACAAGAACAGCCTATTTCTACTCAGGTCTGTGCTGTTCATATTTAATTATGATTAGATTTTTATCCCAATGATTAATATACATTATCCTCTACAAACTAAAAAGTCCCAAATCACCTGTTTTTCTGCTTTGATGAGCTGAGACATCATCCCCTTCATAGCACTTTGTAACATTTCAAATACATACATACATACACACACACACACACACACACACACACACACACACACACATTCATACATAGGAAGTTTTTCAGACAGACCGGTCTGATTGATTACACCTTGACATTTAACTGCTATACTGCAGTTCTACTTTTTACAATATCTTTTGCCTTGCAGCCCCCAACTAGGGGCATTAAGCAGGCTCAAGTCGCAACTGCGAAACATTTAAATCCAAATCTCTTTTTCTGACAAAGAGTTAAAGAATTAAATTGGGAGACATACATACATACATTTACAATGTCATGACACAGACATGATTTTTTTTAAAAAAAAGCCTGAGCAATGATGTTGGGTTTTAAAAGTATGAACTATAAATCCAATTCAGTCATTTATGACACTGCTCAAAATACTTTCAAAAATAACCTGTAGAGAATGAAAAATCCTTAGAAACTTTAATGCTGGCAAGTATCTGCAGAGTTAAATTTGGTCTTAAGAAGTTTTGGTCCCAGTAAGTCTTGTACTCAGCTGGATCCCTTAGTAAACTCATCTTGTCAATCCCTGTCTATAAAATTGAGCTCTTAATTACCAATCTCACAGTGTTAATATGAGGTTAATATGCATTAGACTGTAGCTGCTGAGGAAATTTGCTACATTTGGTGAAGCATTTGATTACTTCTGTTCAACTTCATTCTTGGTGGGATTGATCCCTGAAAATCCCTGGCGAGAATTAGAAGTCCTGACTCAAATGTTCCCTGCCAGCATATTTTTCTTGTGCTGCTTCTAGATACATA
>NW_015386248.1:104734-123432 GCF_001527695.2 Protobothrops mucrosquamatus | reverse complement strand
TATCCTAAACTGAAATGACACATGTGAATTGGGCTATAACACAAGAATTTACTCTTATGCAGTACTATAATATAAATGCCTTGGCAAACCATTTTTCCTTAATTCAGCAATATAAAATTTAAAAAGTAATCTTGTTTTGCAATTTTGAAACCTAATGTATTTGTAACTGACCATATACTACTTACATTGTTTATAATTTCTTTTGTTTATAATTTTAGTCTTTTGTACAATATGTCAATAGGCAGACCTTAACATTATGGTCTCAACAATGGTTTTAACATAGCTTTTATACATTAATAATTTCCTTTCTTTTCAATTTCTAATAGTTACAAAAGCTTTTCTTTAAACAGTGCATTTTTTATTTTCTGGGAAGATATCTGACCAAAAGTATTTGATTGTCTTTGGCTTAGGTCTTAATGAAAGATATTGCTACTCCCATACCAGCAGAAGAAGTGAAGAAAGTGGTCAGAAAATGTCTAGAGAAAGCAGCCTTGATCAATTACACTCGACTTACAGATTATGCCAAAATAGAAGGTTAGTACAGTGATCAGCTACTGTAGTGACTGTAAAAGCAATTGGTGCCCATTCATTGCATGCATTTTGTGAGCAGCCTTTTCTCTTTGCTGAGCAAAAGCCTGAACCACAGCAAGGGGAAATATCTCATTAAAATCTCAGCTGGTGAACTACTGAGCTTTTTCCTATTCATTGCTTTAATATGCCTCCTGGGACCATGCTTGAATGAATGATCTTTGCTTTGTGCTGAAGTTGTCCTTTGTCCTTTATTTTAACTGTAGTTTTGTGTTTCACAAAAGTGGCTCAGATCAGCCTGTTCTGGTAGACATTCTCTTTCCCAGTGTTGACATTTGAAATCAGTTGCTTTATACAGCAAGAAGTTCCTGTTATTGTCAGTCTAGAATAATGTATTACTAATCCTTACAGAATTTTAATATATATTATAGGACTATTTTATTAACAGACAACTGATAATCTACATTGCCAAATTAATTCATGGCCCTTAGCTTGTGGATGATAACACTATAAAACTAAAGAAAGACCCAAAGGTTTATTACAGGAACAAATAGATGGTTTCTGGGATTATTGCAAAGTTTCTCTTTTAGCGAGAAGTGACTACTTATAAAATCACCAAAGTGACTTAGAAACCTGACTTCCCAAGAAAAGAAGGGGGACATTAGAGGTAAGACAAGTTGGGGGCACCAATCAATGGGCAATCATTCATTCAGCAATCTGGAGAAAATGCCATAGAGGCTGAAATTATTAATCTATGAAGCAAATCAGCTCACCCTGCAAAGATCTATGTAATCCACACACTGTTGTGAGGATACAGATGCATAATACAAACCTTTATTTAGCCCAGCATTTGCATATGGAAATCAACCTCAGATAGAGTTCAAAGGAAGCACTGACAAATTACTCATAGTTAAATTGACAGGGCAAGAAAGAAATCACTCTTATAATACTATTGCATCAATATCCACCTTTCATTCAAGATTACCTACTGGTTTATATCTAATATTATCTAAAGGATAGTTTATACTTCTTTATTCACATTTGTAATTATTTTGAAAAAAAACTATAAATAGTTTATAGTTTATGATGCGCTAAATATCTAAATCTAAATTTAAATATTTGGTTCTATGAAGCTGATTTATCAAATCAATCCGAATCCTAATCAATCAATAATCAATAACTTGTTATTGGGTAGACCAGTTTTCTCAATTAGGCATTATGGCTGAATACCGTATTTTTCGCTCTATAAGACGCACTTTTCCCCCCCAAAAGATGGGGGAAAATGTCTGTGCGTCTTATGGAGCGAATGCCGCCTCCCTTCCGCGCTGCCNCTCCCAAACGCCCCGCCGCGGCGTGCCGCACCCCCCCCGCGGCCTCCCGGACGGCCCGCCGCCGCCTATCCAACCGCGCCGCCGCCACCTACCTGACCGCGCCACCGCCGGTTAGAATTTTTTTTTTCTTTTGTTTTGTCCTCTAAAAACGATGTGCGTCTTATGGTCAGGTGCGTCTTATGGTGCGAAAAATACGGTATATCATCTGAAAAGTACCAAGTACCAAGTACCAAGTTCATAAAAATCAAAGACTTATACTGGGCTTTTTCCAGACTTTTACTCTAGAATCTTCTGAATATAAAGCATTTTATATACTTGTTAGTTATAGCAGTAGTATAATGTGTTTTTACAATTTTGTTTAAGGAATATTATAGAATCTTCCAGTTTATATTCAATAATTGCAGTCATGAATATTATTTTAAAAATCAGGGAAAAGGAATACACATAGTATATATGACCATTTGTTTTAACTTATTTTTCTCATTCTTCAGGATCACTGACAAACATGGGTTAACCAATCTCCTCACTGATTAGTCCAAAAAAAGCCATCTCATCACTATAGCAACCAGTATTATATCATGGGAATAACAACATGGAGGCACCTTAGTAACCAGTTTATCATAATTAATTAAGATATCATGTTGTGTTTAAATGAAGGAGGATGTATGTAGATCTTTTGGAAAATGAGAAAGTTACCTTTTCACCTTCAGCAAGCATCCAATGCATGCTTACAGCAGGGGTTCTTGCTGTTCAATTATCTTGAGTTTTTAACAAGCTTGTTTGGAATAATTGGTGTAAAAATAGAAAGTTTCTAAAAGAAGTCACCAAAGCTGGGCTGAAAGTCAGCAAAGTAATCTTGGCATATAACTCACTGTTTACAGGTGAAATAAATATGTCTTTACTTTATATCTTTTAAAACATTCTGAAAATATAAGAAATAGTCTTCCTTGTAAAAAGTGTGACTAAGAACCCTTTAAAGTTCCAACTGAATGATCACCAGCAATATCACTTTTTCTCTGCAGTTGAACCACATATATTTAATTAAGTAGAAATTCATAAGTCAGAATTCAAATCTTGTGTTATGAAGCTCACAAATCCTGCCTTTGTCTGAAATTAAGCATGTTTGAATCCAAGCAACTCATGGGTAGAGGAAAATGCCTTCTTGTTTCCTGTGGAATAAAGAGAAAAATGCATTATGGCAGTAAATAAGAATTCCATATTGATGTGGCCACAAAAATTAATGGTATTACTGTAAAGGGGCTATATTATTCTTGGATAAGGAAGGCAGAACTATGATAGAGCAACCATACAGATACGATCTGTACTATGCCAGCCACACTACAATGATAGCAGGAAGTAGAGAAATATCACTTTTGTAAATCATAATATCAGTTTCAATAAAACAGAAATCACTAGCAATACAGGGCTGGTACAGAATAGGATCATTTTTATGGGCATCTTGAGTAAATAAAGAGGCTTTGAACTAGAAACATTGGTATGGTATGGCATGGCATGGTGTATGGTGTATGGTGTGTGATATATGATGCATGGTTTATGATGTATGGTGATGGTACAGTATACTTCTTGCAATCATTGTTTTAGTTAAAAGAACCCAAGAAGCAACATTAGAAAGAAATGTTTTTCTGTTGTCAGAAAAATATTCAGTAGTATCTTAACAATAATAGCCTTATAAAATTAGTTGAATATTTCATATGTAATGCTAATTGGCTAGAAAATAAAGCCACAAGCAGCATGTGTCATTTCTTCTTTGGTGATTCCATCAAATTTCAGTCATATTGATTAAGAGGATAACATATCTTGTTTGCTGTACAAACTTTCTTTTTTCAAAAGGATGCATTTACTAATACATATTTTTCTTGTCAGGATAAACAATGAAATAAGAACTTAATGCTTTAGAATGCTTATAAAGAAATAATTTCAACTTTTGAGGGGTTTTTTTCCAACCTTTCCTTTTACATAAGTTATAAATGGAAAGGATCCAGGTGACTGTTGTGTTAATTGTATGCATGTACATATTCAAGTGTGAATTCTGCAATTTAATCTCTGTATCTATATTTATTTGTCTCTGTGTTAATGTGTGTGTGTGTTCATTGTAAGCCTCTCCAGATAATCTACATACATTTTTTCTCTCCAAAAACCTCCAATTTAAAGGTTCCTAATTAGTTTTGCATCTAAATGTGTGTATTTGCAAACATCTGGACCTATCTGAGCAAATTGCCAAAGATCAGAATCACGACTGAATCTATAAAAACTGATACAGTAGTATTGATTAGCTAAATATGGGTTAGCTAATTTGAACCACTCCAGAATTGTTTAACATCACCATCAGTTCAACATCACTCGTGTTATTCTTAGTTGTCTTGTAGAGCTAGTGGCAATAGTTTAAGATCTTGTCCCTATCCAGTACTTGTTGGAATGAATACCTGCAATAATCTCATGATTTTCTGCAGCCTTTAAAGTTAGTCATATGTAAAAATAATAGGCATCCCATGAAAGGAAAATAGGAGCACCTCTCATTCAAAAATGTTTAAAGAAATAGAGATTTATAAAAAAAATGTTAAAGGAAAAGGGCAAAAACGTGTTCGGGACATGATGTAATCTCTTTTGTACCATTTTTTCTGTTTTGTTTTCTTTTTAAAGGTGCTACCTAATTATATATTTCCAATTTTTGATATGATTAGGCTCATTGTTGCAAGTTAACACATAGGAATTACAGGATTGTTCTGAAACAAAATGTATTGTTGTAACGCTTAAATTAAAAAGCTATAGTTTCAAGACAATTTGCTTAAACCTCTATTTCCTGCTTCTCAAACAGGAAAATTCCCAGAACATCTTATAATATACTAAAAATAAGGCAGGTAAAGGCATCAGTGAACAACAGCTTTTCCTAACAAAGGAAAGGTATGTAAAGTTATCCATGAGCCAAGCTCTGTGCTAAACACATCAGCAAACTCCTCGCAGACTTCTGCAAGGCCTGACGTTTGCAGGCTGTGAAGCCCAGTCACTTGGATTCCAAGGGCCTCGAACCAATCGAGTCCAATGAGACTCGTACGATCACCCACAACTACCACCACATCTAGTAGGCCTTCAAAAGCCCTACACTGCACCTTGAGCGTGGCCTCCCCCTTCACGCTGACTCTGGAATTCTGGAAGTCAGTGAGAATTAAGTTCAATAGCCTGAGTTTTACTTGTAGGCCACTACTGCTGCAAATCCTTTTGAAGGTGTCATGAGAAATGATTGATAGAGCGGACTCTGTGTCCAACTCCATTGACAAGGGAACCCCCTGAAACTTCACGTCAATGTGAAGCTTTTTTTAAAGTGGCTTATGTGTTCCTGTCCTTAAAATGCTCCTGCGCGACGCACAGAAACCTACCCTGTGTTGGCTGGGGACCCTGGTACTTTTCTGAAGCAATTCTTCCTGAGGCCGGACCTTCTGGCGACCCAAACAGACGGAGGCAATGTGGCCTTGCCTGCCACATGCCCGGCAAATGGCAGAGCGGAATCTGCAGTCAGCGCGCTTGTGGCATCCTCCACACCCGAAACACTGAGGAAATGCTGGGGCCTTGTCTGGACGCTCCTTCGGCCTTCTCTCCTCTGACTGGTGCAGCCTATCCACCTCCTCTTCAGGATCCTGTTCTGGATCTTCTCGAGCGACCTCTTGATGGACGGTAACGGTGGCTGGAGGATTTCTGGTGAGCCGCAAAGCCTTCACAATGCCGCCTGCTGCTTCTTCAGCTGCAACCTCTCTCAAGGCATCTTGGAACGAAACATCTTCCTTGGCGAAGATCTTCTGCTGCAGCTCACGATTTCTTAGGCCACAAACGAAAGGATCCTGCAGCCTCTCTTCCAGATCCTTGAATTCACAAGGCCTCGCTGCTTGCCTTAAGGCAGCAATAAAGTCCGCACCAGACTCAACAGGCCTCTGGTCCCTCTGTTCGAACGTGTGTCGCCAAGCAATCACTGCAAGTTTAGGTTGGAAATGTTCTTTCAGCATCTTCTTTAAATCTGCATAAGACACTGACTCCAAAAGCGCCGGGGCCACCAGATTCTCTGCTGTGTCAAATGTTTCTTGTCCACAAACACACAGCAGGGTAGCCACTTTAAGGCTGTCTTATCTGATTTACTCTGAAGTAATTCTCCACCCGCGCCACGTACGAGTTCCAACGTTCTGGGTGGGAAATATCAAAGTCTGACAACCGGCCTATCTTAGACATCTTAGCCTTCTGCAACTCTTGTCAATGCCTTCGCTGCAAACCTTTTGTTGGAAAAGGAGTCCTTCTGCAGAACTCACCTCCAGCGATTCTGTACTGGCAGGCAGAGTCACGATTATGTACACTGAACTTTCCCCAGGGCTTCAGGACTCCCTTGGTGAGTCCTATCTTCTTCTGTTGGTAATCTTGCTTGCAGCGATCCCACCCTTGTCGCCACTGTTAAATTCGCGGGTTAAAGGCATTGCAAGGAAACGAGTAGTGTGAACAGCAAGTCTTCTTTATTCATTCACCAACAAACAGCAACAGAAAAAATGGCGCGCAGGCCTTTTATAGTGTTCTTCCAAAGGCCAGCGTCAGCCAATGAATGCAAGGCTGTTTTCGTGCCTTGCCCACGCGCGCAAGGCTGGAGACAGCCAGTCTGGACCCAGGCAGCCTTGTGGTTTACCCAGGACCCTTTGCAACATTTCTGAGCTTGCTGAATGATTCAGCAGGCCCAGGACATAACATAATATATACAATTCCTTCTGGAATCCAAACTCCTGTTCTTCATGGGAAACTTTAGCTAGTCTTGAGGAGCAGGGAGCCAACTGGGAAATAGCCAAACTAACACTGCAAAGGATCTTATCCACTTTCTTAGAGCCCAAATCACTTCCCAAGACAAGGCCCCAGTTAGCTCCATTGATATGGTCTAGCTGGAATCCAGCTCCAGCTGCTGAAGAATTTTTCATAGCAGCCCTTCACATGGTTATAGCAGACAGTAATGGTACATAGGGATGTTGTTTTCCAGGCAGTAAAAGAAGAAGAGAGGAGAAATACTTTCAGACCTGATTTTATTAACATAATTTTACATAAAAATAGAGTTAATACCTGTAGTTGTGTTTCTTGTCTGGACTACTTTGAAGAGCTAACATGAATCTTGCAAATTAAGTATTTTCCTCTTCTTTCCTTTTACTCTCCAGAAAACTAGGAAAGATCCCTTCTGAAACTCTTCCCTTACCCACCTCTGTTTCTGTGGACTGAGATACCTTTTGCATGACAGTTGTATAATCTGCAGAACTTCTTCCTGTTTTCCTAGTCCAGGCTCAGGAATTCTGGGAGTTGAAGTCCACGAGTCATAAAAGAGCCAAGGTTGCCTACCCCTGTCCTAGTCATTCCCACAGACATCCTTCCTTACAATGCAATGACCTGCCTTAAAAAGTGCTGCTGGTTGGTGTTCAGCAAGCAGAATAAAAGTGGCAAAATAGCCAGATATGAAATTATAGTATACTGCCAGGTAGTGCATTGATAATCTAATGGATAAATTTCATTAGAAATTTAGAATGTCAATATTAGGAAGTTGCTGACTTAGCTAATAGACTTCATAGATATTTATGGGATAAGGATACCAAAAAAAAACACAATATTAGGAAGTTGCTGACTTAGCTAATAGACTTCACAGATATTTATGAGATAAGGATGCCAAAAAAACCACAAATTCTCAAAACAAAATATTATAAGACAGAGCTTGTTCAAAACATAGAATTCCATAAAAACATAAGTCCAGCAATCTTTCCTTTAGCCTTACCCTCTTTTTAAAAATAGAATTACTTATGCAGACATGATCCATCCAGACTTGGAAAAGATTAAAGACACAGTAAGAATTATCTGATGGAGGCTGAAATTTACTATGGTTGATGTATGTACAGATTTCTAGATGAAAGAAAGAAACCTTAAGAAAGGTTTTTAAGACAAATAGCATAATTTGAAACACTTATGCAGAACAAGACCAACTATTAGGATGTAAATAGAAACTGCTATTAAAATACAACATGAAACCAGAACAAGTAAAATAATGTATGATAAAATGAGTACAACATTTTAAGGTAATGATTACATTACAGCAGTGGGAGGACTTGTGGAAAAACTGAGTAAAATTTACCCCATATTATAATTTAAGAGAAAATTGGTACAAAATGTTTTATAGGTAGTACATACTTCCATTAGTAATTGCAAAGATAAATAAATTATTGAATGAAAATGTTGAAATGTTAAACAGAAGGAACATTTTATCATACAGTATGTGGTGGTCATGTAAAAAAATACCCAAACTGTTGGGGGGGGGAAATGTTATCATTATCCAATATTTTTTTAAAAACATAGATTGAATTCAGGCCTGTTTTTTCCAGAACATATACATAAAAATATTACGATATATTAGAATATATGCTACCCCAACACTGGAAAGGAAACACTTTTCGCCTATTGGGTATAATTTAGAATTTTATATTAATATTATTTTTCCTTTTTATGTTTTAAAAATCTTTTTTTGAGTTTTCTCCACTCTCTTCCCTTTCCCTTTTTTTCTTTCCTCTTAAATGATAGTGTGCAGTGATATCAATATTAATGTTTCAAGTTTTACATAGATATGTTGTTGTTTCTTAAGATGACATAAATCTAGTTCTATATATTGAATAAATGAAATAAACTAGTTTGAGACCTTTGTCAGCTGACTCCTCCCAACAATCTGTGCACTGGGTACCTGAGGCTCAAACTCCTCCAAATCAGAGAAGATCATGGCAGTTATTTGTTTGATATGTTTGGAACTACCTTTCCCCCAATTGGATCTGCCCATTTTATACAGTTATATAGAAAGGAGTCACTTCAGGTCCATTCAATTACAAATTGCTATCTTCAGGAACCTTAGAGACAGACTAATTATTTCCCTATCCTACTATCATAATAGCTATCAAAAACTATTTTCAATAGATCTTGGGGATAGGAATGTTGTGGGTTTCTTCTTCCTGAAATCTGAATGGTAGAGCTTTATTCTTCTTTGAGGCTGTTTTATATTCTTTTGATGTTTGTGTTTTAGAATCCTTAGCTTTTAACCCCCTTTATATAAATATGCTATATATGTTGCTCTGAGTCAGTTTCAACTGGAGCTGTATATATGATAAGCAGAATTCAATTTTTCAGAAATATGTTGTGTCTAATTTTGTACTATGTAGAAGATGTGTCAGCTTTGTTTGCATGGTGAGCCATTGAAATACACAATTTAACCAAGCGCGCATAAATATACAGGACTGTATCCTTAAAGAATTGTCAGAGAACTCTTGTTATTAACAAGGCAAGATATTAAGGCTGGCAATAGATTGTGCATAAATATATACCTGTTATATTCTTGGACAATGAAAAAGAATATAGAAAGAGATCTAAATCAGTTTACTTTTAAGGACTGAAGTAGACCTCTTGAAATCTCAGCAGCTGGAATTTTTCTTTAGAGACACTTTCTTAATAATATAACTTATTAAACACTTCTTCAATTCTTTTATGTTTTCTGGTTACATATAGTAACCATGTTTTATATTACATGTAGTGAAATTCTTATATTTCTCAAGCAACTATAAATTCTATCCCGGACTTCACCAATCAATGATATCTAGATGTGTTGGACTAAAACTCCAGAAATATAATATGTGGGGAATTCAGGAAAGGTGAGTCAATCCAGTGTCAGTTTACAAAGTAAATCACAATAGTTACATACAAAGAATATATGTATTTCTAAAGCATATTCTTTGTATGTAACTATATCTAATATATACTTTGCAGAGTAACCATGATAAGCCAATTAAGATGAAAAGGCAAAATGCAATTGCATTTAAAACTTTCCCCCACCCAGAACTTACCTACCAAGTTGAGAAATGTATTTGTTTACTTATTTATTTATCCGTTTTGTAGGGGAATATATTAGTACACCTTTTTCAGCTGTTCCCTATTGATTGGACATTACATTTGCTTATGCATATATTATGATCCATTAATAAAAAAAATAATAAGAGGGATTGGAAAAATCATATGCTAAGTTGATTGATGTGTGTCAAGTGAAGAATATTTTGGATGTCTCAATATGTGTCTACCCACATATGCCTCTTATAGTAGGTTCTTTTCAATGTCTTGCTCCACTAATATGTACATACAATGCCTGATATAATGGTTTTTTTTTTTTCATTTTTGTGTGTGGACTCTTGGTGCTGCCGCAGAGTACTGTAAATGACAAGAGTCTCAGCAAAGAGGAAGGTTGCCTTGGTGATGTTCCTGAGGTTAAGGTCACTTTCCATTTTCAAAGACAGCCAAGGTGGTGATGTGATAGATTTGAGTGATATTTGTGGGAGTGGTGAAAAGGGAGCTGCTGACAGGGTTGCGCTCCTAGTTCTTCTCCCCAGGAAAGATTTTTTTGTTCTTTTCAAAGCATCTTGATCCTAGTGAAAATTAAATTACAAGCTTAGACTCTGTTTACTTTTAATCATATAGGAACATGACCTATATTTTTTCAACTTTTCTATTTCCCTCTAGTACTATATATTAATTTCCTTGGAAATAAACAGCTCAAGCAAGAAAATCTTGTATAGGTTTCTATAATGAGTTGAATAAATAGATGTTATTAGAATCTCCATGAATGGGATCACCTGAAACAGAAACTGGTACCATTTACAGCAGGGGTGTCAAACTGCCGGCCCATGGGCTGGACACGTCATGAGGAAACTGCGCCCACCCCATTGCCGGCAACGGGGGAAAAATTCCGATACGTCGCACAACATCATGTGACATCGCGAGTTTGACATGTCTGATTTACAGAATCCTTGGTGAATTCCATAGAATGTCTCCAAACTCTTAACAACCTGCTTATACTTTAATTGCTTGATGAATCTTGCTTTGCTTAAGCAATTTTTAAGTAATTAAAAAAACACAGAACCAAATGTATTTGAAAAAAATAAGGGTACTACAAGCATTGTTTAACAAAATAGGAGCTATTTGTGCAAGTGGTGGGAAGCCACCTCTATTTGTGTCAAACTCTTAACATATGTTCATTTCATTGAAATCACCAAGGGCAAAAACAATTAGTTGTCCATTCAAAATATCTTTATTGGGTCCTTTCACATTTGAGCAAAAGGCTTTCCTGTGTTAATGTTCAAAACGTGGAAGCTTTAAGTGTTTGTGTGAGCACTAATTTTCTTTGAGTATGATACTTACCACTGTCAATTTCATGATACCAAAAAACCAACTTCCTTGATGGTAAGCATATGGGGCATTTTTGCTGTTCTATAGAGTTTTTTATATCTTATATCTGCAATATTACAGATAAATATGCATTAGTTAGCCTTTAATGAAAATACTTTTGAAAATGAAAAATTGTATTGATTATTTGCATGAAAAAAGACTTAACCTCCAGCCAAATTTAAAATATTTCTGTATTAACCATGAGACAAGAAACATCAAAAATTCACTATATGGTAAAGGTCAAATACTACGATAACGGATCAAAGTTTTAATCTTTAATGTAGGTTTCTCCAGCCCAATGTCTGCCAGATATATTGGATTACAGTTTTCATAATCTCCATCCAGTTGGTGGGTGCAACTATAGAGGTATATTTCAGAACTTCTGCAAAACGCCAAGTTTTGGGCGGGGGAATTTAGGTATTGGCATGTTTTTAGGCCCTAAGGACTGCATTATGCTTTCAGCTAAAGAAAGGGGAGAAGACCATTGTAGATGGGAAAGCGACACACAATGACTGGGGATGGAAAGGGAATGAATTAGAGTTGCCAGGGATTCTTGAGAGGGGCTTGTGCGGAATTTAGTGGAGACTTACAAGCAGATATCTACTGAAGAAGCTGGGTAGCCTTCAGCTGTGGTTTAATTAGATGCTCTTGCGAAAAGAGGCATCTCTCTAGTTCTTGCTATATTTAGGTATGAGTTTATGGGAGAAGTCATTAGTTCTGAGTAAGAGCACGACCTGAATAATATGAAACAAAGGATCTTGAAAGATTAACCAGAATATGTGCATGTTATATTACATGTATATGCATATTTATAAATCAACTATTTGCACATATCCCATAGACTACAAATAATCCTCATTTAGTGACCACAAATGGGACCAACAACTTGATCATTAAGTGACGTGGTCACTAAGTAAACTGACTGTGCTTATAATTTTACTTCACTTTCTTTTGCCGTACAGGCCTACAAAGGTTATAAATGCAAGGATTAGTAATAAAGATACTTTTTTCATCACTGCCATAACTGTGAACTAAGTGAGGATTACCTGTATATACATTACATGCAATATGTGAAAATGTCTTCAATTTGGAAGCATTCAGGTAGTCTTTGACTTATGATCATAATTGAGCCTGGAATTATGGTTATCAGTCATGCTGGACGTTAAGTGGTTGTAACCAAGCTCAATTTTATGGCCTTTTTTGGTGGTCATTAAGCAAATGGGACAGTCATAAAACAAATGCTATGGCCATTAAGTGAATGCCATAGCCATTAAGCAAACATATTGTCTGCAATGGGCTTTTTTTTGCCAAAAACACTAGTTTCTGGCAAAAAAAAAGTTCTAGGTCATGTGATCATGGGTCACTGCAAACAGCTGTAAATATGGGCTGGTTGCTGAGTGCCCAAAAGGTGATCACATGACTATGTGGGGGATGGCTGTTGAAACTTCAAATCCAGGTCATAAGTACCTTTTTAGAGGTCCATTATAACTGAACAGTCATTGAGCAATCAGTCATATATCAAGGACTATGGGTATACAAATAACAATTAAACAAAACTAAATATAATTTATTTTAACCATAATTTTCCTTCTGTACTTCCTCAACATTACTGTTTTTCTTTGCTTTTCGGGTGGGGATAAATTTTCTTGTATCTGCTTATGAACATACAAATATAGATATATAGATAGATATAGTTATCTTAGATATAGATAGATGATATAAATATAGATTATAGATA
Source organism: Protobothrops mucrosquamatus (assembly GCF_001527695.2). NCBI lineage: Eukaryota > Metazoa > Chordata > Lepidosauria > Squamata > Viperidae > Protobothrops > Protobothrops mucrosquamatus. Next base: position 110,565 of record NW_015386248.1, on the reverse strand, counting down.
TACTGTAGATATAGATAAGATATAGATATGTTTATCCTATTTTGTGTCTTTAAAGCTGTGGTTATTTTCAATTTTGCAGAAAATAGTAGACCATTTTTTCCTCCTTTTTTAATATTTTGGTGGTGGAACCTATATTTTCAACTATGGTCTCATTGTGATGTATCTTAGAAAAGGATCAGCAGTCCTGGTCACTGTTTAACATTAGTCTTACTTTTACATTGTACATAACTGGAATTTAACTGTCTGAAAAGCAAGAATTTTGCATACTGAGCGCAATTATACTTCCAATATAAATAATGTTGCAGCCATTGTATGATGAAGAAATAAACAAACCAGTAGCTTCTGCTTTCTTTGCAGAGATGACCTTGGAAAAGATTAGAATTTACTTATTCCAGAAGTTGAACATATGATGTGCCAGTGCAGTTTCAACTGCTAGTTAAATTGGAAAGTGCTTCTGGTGCCCTCTCATTTCATGGCAAATTAAATATTTTATGTATTTCTACTATTTGCATTAAAAGCATCCCTGAAGTGTTAGATGATGTCAATCTCTTGAAATGGTTTAGTTGTGTGTCATCTGGAATGTATCCCATGCCAGCCTTTCCTCCTTACAATCATTCTGGTTTGTGTGTTCCTTTTCACTACAGAGACGCTGAACTTGGCATCTCCTTCTGTAAAGCTGGAAGAGGTTATTCATTTAGCAGAGCTCTGCATTGAAGTCCTGCAGCAGAATGAAGAACATCATTCAGAGGTGAGGATAACCGTATTAGCTGCACAATAATGCTTTAATAACTACCCTGCACTGCCTTGGTGTGAAGCAGTTCTGTCAAAAAACATTACAGAAAGAACCTCTAATATATGTTAAAAGCAATTTACATTTGCAGCGTTCTCAGAGTTGTGAAGGGTTTGAAACATCAAGTGAAATAAAGCCCTGCTCCATTTTTATTTTATTTTATTTTGTTTCAGGTTTGAATAGTTAAAAAAGAAAAAAGACATAAATGCTGGGGGGAAAAATATAAGAGCAAAGAAGAGGTGGTGCTAGCCATTATCTCACAAATAATTCTCCAGATTCTCATCTGAATAAAAATAAGCACCATACAGCAATAAAAATAGAAATGCTTTCTGTCTTAATGTAGATACACGGATTAAATAAGAGGGACACGCTTTCCTCTTAGATTGGCTATTATTATTTTTTCTTTTTAAGAAGGATAATGATAACAATAACAAAACAATAATAATATTGCTACAGTCCACATGAAAGTTTTGGGGAGCCCTATCAGTGAAGTCATCTGAACAAGTCTTCTATTCAGCGACAAATCTTTGTTATTTGGGGAGGACAGAAGCTGAAGCCAATTCCCAAATCTCCACAGTTGAACACAAGGGTTTTGTATTAATAAAAAAGTTTTTTTTATTAAATACAGTGAACAAATAAAGTTTATAGAATTGCATTAATATTCATATTGACATTCTAAAAGTTTGATGAACTAGCCTTATTGAAGCACAAATCTACTGGAAATTCATATTTTAACATAAAAACTGTTATATATATTTTTTTCTCCAGCGGAGACACACAAAGTAGTAAGCTAAGATGTAATGTCTATAAATATGATCATTCAAAACATCTGCTTTTATCTCACACTGTCAGTTCTAGATTTTAGCTTACATCTGTCATGTGTGAACTTGTTATGGATATTTTATTTTATCCTGAAGAAACAGCTGCTTCAAAGATTTGAAATTAATTCCCAAGAGGCACTCTACAATGGTATTGCCATTGTAAATACTTAATAATGCTTGTATGTGAATTTCTCTTTTGAAAATATATATTTAAATTAAAATACTAGAAATTGCAGTAATTATGATTGAAAAAGTACATTCTTAATATTTAGTTTTAAAATACAATGTCCATTATATACTTTTCCTTCTGCAAAATAGAAGTGTAACTAGAACCATAGTAGCTGGCAGTTTATTTCTAACATATTTAAATGCATCAGTAGAATGCTGATTTTTTAAGTATACAGTATATTGTGCCTCAGTTCAAACATTATATACTTGAGAGTAAGCATATATCTAAAAATTGTATAATGATACAAAAATGGAGACAAAGGATGTGCATCTCGCTAAGTTCAAAACATTTTTAACTTTTTTTTTCTCCTGTTCCACATTTCCAAAATTATGGATTACCCCAGGGAAAAGAGGTATGTTATTCATCCCAATCAAAACTGACATTTTGGTCATGATTCCATGCATTGTTAAACCATTTTGAAAGTATGGCATCAATTATTTTCTCTGATGGCATTCACTTTATTTACTTGTGGCGTTAATTATTTCATCTGTATTATTTTTTATCTTTTTAAAACTATACCTGGTCCAACAGATAGCTGATTAAAAGTAGATATCAGACAGATTTAACTTAAAGAGTTTCTTCTACCAGCTTTGAACAAGTAAAAGTGGAATAATTTTCATCTAACTCATAAAGTTATAAATTCGAGACTATAAAATACATGTGACAAATAGAGAACTTTTCTGGGTCAATGTCAACCAAACAGGTATCCTCTGGCTCATACAGAATACCAATGTTTTGCTGGCATCTTCTAATATGGCTGCAGTTCATGCATCTTCTCAACAATATGGACACAAACATACAAAAATTATCTGACGAGCCCTTTTACTCTGAAATATTAGTCCTATTGCAAGTTCTTTGAGGACAGCATAGAAAAAGAAGATAAAAGCCTATGCAGTTCAGTCTTGGACAGAACATCACTAATTGAGCCATTGCTGAATATTGCAATGTTATAATTCAGTAGTACAGGAAACATATGTTGCTTTATTGTATAATATAAATTAGAAATAATAGTCATGTAATATAACAAATAAAACTTTCAACTCATACAATATTTTTTTCTTCTTCCACTTGGAATTTGTGTGATTAATCAGTCATTGAATTCATTTTTCATGTTGTTTTATATTATTCTTGATAGAACCATGCTCTCTGTGATATTAATCTTTCTTTATGACTTTATTCCCAGGCACCAGTAGATCAGGGTATGATCAAGAGACACACGGAAATTTCTACTTTTGCTATTGAATGTGATTTATTGGAATCTGCCATGCATTATCTTTTTCAACTTATTTCCATTTTAATATTATTTTATCTTTGCTAGTTGGAAGGAAATTCTGATCTCTGAGTTTCACAGGGTTATAATTATTAATTACAATAAGTTGTTCTTTCCCATTACCTTTTGAAAGAACTAGACAATGATCAAATTATTGTAAAAACTGGTCTCAATCTCAGGATTAGCAATCAACACAATTATCTTTTTATATGCAGTTATTCTCTTCATACCAAAAAAAACTATCAGAACATAAAAAGTACTGAAGATAACTTAATGCTTTGGGGTTTTTTTTTCCACTCATGAAGATTTGTATGTATTTCAATTTAACAGAGATACCATAGAGTTTTTTACAAAAGCAAGTACAAATTTATATAAAGTTGATTCATGTATGCAGGAAGTTAAAAACCCAATTTAATATTAAATTGTTAAAAAAAAACCATTGAGCTGTTTTCTTCAATCATAGCATTTAGATCAGACATGTCAAACACAAGGCCCGGGGGCCGGATGCGGCCCGCGAAGTGGTTTCATGTGGCCCATGAAGCCATCCTGGAAACAGTGAGGAAACGGCCCCCGCTACCTTGGCCCAGGCCGGCCAGGAGCCAATGTACAATTTTGTGGTGGCCATCTATGCTGAAACGCATTCAGTCTTAGCTCCACAAGGCCGTCTACAAACAGTGAGGAACCAGCCCCTGCCGTGTCAGCCCCACCCCCTGGGTGCATGCTGGGGAGGTGTCACCCTTTGTGAGGAATGAAGAAATGGACCATGCCTTGGCGCTTGCCCCAGTCCCACCCCCTTCTGCCAGAGACCCTCAGATCTGTCCCACTCCTGCCCAGGCCCCCACAGGTACCCTTGACGTGAACGATGTAGAGCTGGCCATGCCCACCCAGTAGGCCACACCCACTCCATCCACGCCCACCCAGTAGGCCACACACCCCGGCCCCCCTGAGGGCAACCGCATGCTGATGCGGCCCTCAATGAAATTGAGTTTTGACACCCCTGATTTAGATAGTATTAGTTGTTAATGTAACTATCCAATTGTATGTCTGATATATTTAGAGACATTTTTAGGCTTCCAATTTTAAAGAGAAATATTTACTTTATATGTTAGATGGTGAATGTCCTTTTTTTGTCTGAAATCATTTTGAAGATAGAGTCTTCATGCTTTTTCTCATAGGATGTCATATCTCTTACATTGGCTCTCATATTTATAAGTACATCTACAGTAACATGAAAGACCAGATTCCCAGATTATCAGGGAAAAATAATCAGGTCCCTAGATTATCTGTCAATTAAATTCTTTAATCAAACATCACACTCTCCCTGAAATACTATATACACATGTAAATTACATTGGATGCAAAATTCAACTTTACTTAATGAATAATTTCAATTGTTTTTAAAAATGTATTCCACGTTCCATAATTTCATAGATGTACCATTTTTATGCCTTCTTTCATCATATCTTTTTTATAATTGATGATGCAGGCCTTTGCGTGGTGGCCAGATCTGTTGGCTGAACATGGGGAGAAGTTTTGGTCACTTTTTACTGTTGACATGGATTCTGCGCTGGAGACACAGCCACAGGATAGCTGGGATAGCTTTCCTCTTTTCCAGTTACTCAATAACTTCCTGAGAAATGACTGTAAGTTTGGTATTTGGTTATTGCTATAGCTGCAGTTACTTTCAATTTTTAAATCTTCTAAGATTTAAGAAAGTTGAGGGTAGCTTAGAGTCTTTAGCTTCGTTTATTTAACCTTGGGCTTTTTCTAGATTTGTTAACGATGCAATCCTAAGCACAGGGAAGTAAATCCTGCTGTGTTCAGTGGGGTTTATTTCAGAATAAACATACAAGGCCTTGGGCAACAAGGCAAATATTAACAGATTTTAGATGAAGGTTGAAATTCTTTTGCTGTTACATTACAGGTAGCACATGGCTTCTTTGTAGACAGGGAAACAGATTGGCTTTAGTAAATTTCTTGTAATCCCAAGAAATTCAGTAGAGATCCTTGCTCACATTTTATCTCCACCAAAGAGCATTTAAACTACAATGAGAACTATTTTTCCTCTAGACATTTAACATTGAACAATCCAAAGAAATATAAAGAGACTTGCTTGTTGTTTCATAAAAAAAGGTTTGAGCTTTATTTCTCTCTCAAGTTTATTTTTGTAGCTTCTCAAATATATTTCTAAATGTTTACATGGATCCAGATATAATGCATCATACATGCAACTGTTTGTTTCTTACTGACTGCAAGCAAGAATCTGTGATTACAGCTGACAATGACTTTAGTTTAAGTGAGCTTACAATGTAAACAATTGTACAAAAAAATCTCACCTGTACATGATTTTTTTTATGATGAGAAGCAGAAATTTTTATGGTGAGAAGTCCTTTAAACTTAGAAGGCTCTAATAACCAGTGTTTCCCACGATACCTAAATTATAAAGCTAGGAGATGCTCTCTGAGCTTGGTTTTTTTCTTGCAGACATTTCATTACCAAAACTAAGTAACATCATCAATGCTGGGAGGAAGTGGAGTTTGCTCTTGTTTTATATTCTAATGCAGACATGTCAAACACAAGGCCCGCGGGCCGGGGAGGGCCCAGATTTGGCCCCCCGGGGCTGTCCCAGAAATGGCAAGGGACCGGCCCCCACTGCCCCAGCCCTGGCCCACCGTAACCCAGCTGGGCACCTGGGAGCACGCGCAGGAAACAGCAAGCGCT
>NW_015386248.1:87194-104634 GCF_001527695.2 Protobothrops mucrosquamatus | reverse complement strand
GAGAGAGAGAGAGAGAGAGAGAGAGAGAGAGAGAGAGAGAGAGAGAGAGAGAGAGAGAGAGAGAGAGAGAGAGAGAGAGAGGAGTGGAAGAGGAGGAAGCGGAGGAAGCCAAGGTGTTACAAAAAAGGAGAGCTTCCCCCAATTCTTCCACCCTTTCTCTTTTTTTTTAATTTCCTCCCATTCCGTTCAGGTGCAGCTGAGGAAAAGGACGAGGAGGAGAAAACAGGAAGCGTGTGTGTGTGTGTGTGTGTGTGTGTGTGTGTGAGAGAGAGAGAGAGAGAGAGAGAGAGAGAGAGAGAGAGAGGAGGAGGAGGAGGAGAAAGCCGAGATTTTATAAAAAAGGAGAGCGTCCACCTTTCTCCCCCCTCCTTCTCTTTTTTATTTCAGGTGAGAGAGCAAACTTGCAGAATAGCTTTGTGGTCTATTCTTGCCTCCTCCCCTCCCTAAAATCCAGGCAATGATAAAACTCTTTGGATTGAATGGGAAGTTAGAAATTGGTGTGAGTTGAAATTAAAAGGCTGAGTCAACTCCCCCCTCCCCCCCCCGCTCCAATTATTTTGTCGGAGACAAAAATACTTTCCTTCATCTGCTCTTTTATAATTTAATCCAGCCTTATCCAAACTAATATATTTTGGGTGTCATGAACCACAGTTCCTATCATCCTGTGGCTATGCTGGCTAGAAATGCAATGCCTTATTTTCTCTGCAGTATGCGCTTAGGAGGCAGTAGGTCTGTGGGATTTACATGTATTTAAACATTTGTTTCTTCTGCCTAATTTATTAAATCAACATCTAATTTGAAATTAAACGTTTCTGAGAAATCCAGGGTGGTTTACAAGAAAACTCTCAAAGATAGCTATTGTAAAGCATCACTAGCACTGCTTAAACAATATTAAAAGTGTGTATTTTAAGAAAGAAAAATAGTAGTAGTAATTTACTTAGTGCTGTTTGACCATAAAATGTGTTGTTGTTTTACACATGCCTGGCTGAACAGTGTGTTTGGAGTTGCCTCTAAATGGGTGAGGGTTGCACTGTTCATATTTTCCTTGGGAGAAAGTTCTATAATTGGGGTGCTGTCTCTGAGAAGGCTCTGCTTGTGGCCACTGTTCTATAAAACAAACCAGGGGGACCATCTGGTCTAAATGGATAGTAAACATAGATGATTAGGGGGCTGGAGGCTAAAACATATGACAAATGTTTGTGGGAATTGGGTATGTCTAGCTTAGTGAAAAGGACTAGGGGTGGTGACATGACAGCAGTGTTCCAATATTTGATGGGCTGCCACAGAGAACAAGGGGTCAAAGCATCAGAAGGCAAATAATAGATGGAAACTAATCAAAAAGAAAACCAGCCTAGAACTAAGGACTTGTGAAAACAACTAACCAGTGAAAAGGCTTGCCTTCAGAAGTTGTGGATGCTCCATCACTGGAGGCTTTTAGTAGAGATTGGATATTCCATTGTCTGGAATGTTATACATCCCCTGTTTGAGCAGGAGCTTGGACTAAAGACCTCAAAGGTCTCTTCCAACTCTTATTCTTTGAGAGAAATGCTGCCAACCTCTCCCCCTCTCCTCGTCCCTTCCTGGGCACAGAGAGAAGGAGGGAAGGAAGGAGGGAAGGGAAACAGGAAGAAAGTAAGGGAAGGAAGGAGATGGGAATGAAAAGGAGGGAGGCAGGGAAGAAGGGGAGGGAGGAAGGAAAGAAGGAAAGAAAGAGAAGGAAGGAACGAAAGGAAGAAAGAAAGAAAGGAAGGGAGGAAGGAAGGAAGGAAGGAAGCCCTGTTGCCCTTTTGCCTTCCCCTGGTGGTCTCCCATCCTATTGCTGAGGATGCTTTGGTTACAAAGTCAGGTTTCCTCGCATGGAGAGGGAGTGGGCCTCCCTCTGACCCATGCACTTTGTCCTCTTGCACCCACCATGAGCAACCTGGCCAAGGAGAGTAAGCACAGCAGCAGCAGCATTGAGGAGGAGGTAAGTGCAGCTGGGTGCCCCCTCAGGGAAGTGCGGCTAGGCTAGGCAGGGCTGTGGGGTCCTGATGCCGTGGGAGCTCAAGGGCCAGGCCGGGCGCTTGACCTCCACTGCCCAGGGCTCTGGGCAGTCCATGCCACTGCCCAGGGGCCCCATGCACAGCCTGAGGCTCAGTGAGGCTCCTCCAGTGGACCATGCCCTGGCGCTCACCCCCTGTCCCACCCATCCTTCCCCATCCTCGGATGTGCCCCATTCCTGCCCAGGCCCGCACAGGTGCCCCTGACGTGAGTGACATGGAGCTGGCCACGCCCACCCAGTAGGCCACGCCCATGCCAGTCACATCCACCCGGCCCCCCAATGGCAACCACGATGCTGATGCGGCCCTCAATGAAATTGAGTTTGACACCCCTGTTCTAATGGCTTGCTCTGTCAGTGTTGATGCGAGTGGTGTAGATCAGGGGTCCCCAACCGCCGGTCTGTGGACCAGTACCGGGCTGCGGCATGCCAGCAACCAAACCACACAAACAAGCAAAGCCCCATTCACAAGATGCAGGCAACACACAAAACCACACGCCTTCTGGTCCATGGAAAAACCTCTCTCCACAGAACCGGTCTCAGGTGCCCCAAAGGTTGGGGACCTCTGGTCTAGATAGTTCTTTGGTTGGGCTGTTTAAAGTTAGCTAGTTTGGCAGTTCTTTGATTGAGGTATTCCTTGCTTCTTGATTGTTAGTCTAATGTTAATCTTGGGAATCTGCTAATCTGGGTGTTGATTGCTTGTGATGAGGTATTTTGGTCTTTTTGTTTCCTTTTTGGCTTATTGATTGTCTTTTTTGAATGGTATGTAGATGTTGTTTATGTCTATGTGCCTGTTGATGGCCAATTTGTCAGTCTTCCAGAAATTCTCTAGCATTTTTGGACTTGGTTTGGTCTAGGATGTTCACATTTTCCTAGTTGAAATTATTGTTAAGTCTGTCCATGTATTGTGAAATTAAGGAGTTTTCATCGTGTCTTCTGACTGCTAGTAAATGTTCATGGATGCTCTCTGCTAGTCATTTCTGTTACAAAACTATGTTTCCAAGCTCAGAACAACCCAGATTTATAATTATGGTTACATGATGGTTTATCATGTTTACATTCTGAACCTGGCAACCATCATTTTCAAAAAGGTGAAATGGGAGAGTCTGCTTAACTAGGGTTTTCAACATCCACTGCGAGCCCAAAAAGAAGAGTGGAATTGGCTACATATGTAGCAAAGGACACTCTGCATATCATAGTTTAAATTATAATATGGTTTTCCTAGTTTGGTAATGAGAAATATTCTTGCAGAAAATTTTGCATTTGGTCATACAATCGTATCCTTAGAACCATGAATCATTGTAGAAATTGCTCAGTTCGAAAGCAGAAATGGGGACAGGGTTGGTATGGGAGGAAGGAGTATATTTTTAAATGTTTAATAAATGTAGCAGCTGCTACAAGAGATAGCTGCAAGACTGAGTGCAACTTTGCAGTCTAAGCCAGTGATAGCGAACCTTTTAGAGACCGAGTGCCCCAAAACTGGCCCCGCTCCGTGCCACCCTGCCTGCCCGCAGGGCCACTCACCAACTCCAGGGCCCGCCGCAGATCGCCCAGGCAGCCCAGCAGCACCATGGCGGCCACGCCCTCTGCCCACGCCCTGCAGCATCTTTGGGGCATGAGGGCAGATTCTTGTCTACGCTGCCTGGCTGCCATGTCCTTGGCTGCGCTGCTCCACATGGGCCATGCTCGGGGCGACTCTCCTCCAAGGAGGCTGCTGGTGAGGGGGTCGCGGGCGGAGGCAAGGCTGGGGCAATGGCATGTGTGCCCACAGAGAGGGCTCCGAGTACCTTTGCCATAGATTCACCACCACTGGTCTAAGCTTTGGCCTTTTTGTACATGTGTCAGTCTTACTAAAGCATAGATCACAATGCTACATCTGCCATTTTGTGAATTTTTTGACACAGCCATACACACCCCGGATACACCTAAAGAATACCCATGAAAAATACCTATGAGTGTTTGTGTGTGTGTGTGTGTGTGTGTGTGAAACATGTGTATGTGTGTGTTGTGAAGGCTTGGTCTCCATTTCCCCCTAAATATTCCAAATTCTTTGCTAGCATTTCCTATCTTGTATTGGTCTTACACCCACCGCCATGCTTCTAGTTCCCTCCAGATAGTTCTTTAGAAAAAACATTATTACTGAACCCTACAGTAACCGAATGGGATTACTTCACCTACTGTATCATCAGTGCCAATTCAGAAACTGTAAACCTTTATATTCCATAGTCTTCCTGTTCTTTCATATCACAGCTGCTTTGCCATCTTAAGTCAATATTACTTAGTTTCTCACTCAGGCCAACAAGTAATACTATCAAACAGAAACATTAAAAAGGGATCTATTTTTTTTTAAAGTAGACAATAATGTAAAGTCTTGAATTTAAACTTTTTCTCCCCTTATGTCAGTTAAATATGGAATTACTTTAAATAATAATGAGAAAACCATTTCTAAGGGGAGAATGTATTTATTAAAATGACAGAAAATGTATGTTCGTAATGAAGCAGTTATGACCTGTGTTACAAAGTGCTGCTGCTGGAATTTGAAATACCAGTAATTATAGGGCTAACTTTCCTGTTACTTTTTTAATGCAAGAGTAGTTGCTTCAGCTGTAGAAAAATCAGGGCAGTTCCTGCTTCTAAGTCACAAATTCATTTTTCCCAAAGCTGTTTATTTAAAGATGCATTGGAGTCCATAATTACCAGCCCTTTCATAGAGTGAACACATTAAGGCTGTCAGAGAGGAGATTTCATGCTTAGGGTACTGATGTCATGTGTCTTCTTTTAATTTCTAATAAATGAAGTTGTTCAAATTTATTGCTGGATATTTTCATCTCTTTTAAAAAGAGGCTCATACAAATCTAAGGAAAAAGGAAAAATCTGGAATTCTGCTCTCTGGAGAATAAAAAGGCTAGTGTTAATAATTAACAGGGAGAATGAAGTGGAGTCAAATTAGTCATAATAAAGCCCAGAGTGACTGTTAAAGTTAACCTCTCATTATCAAAAAGCTCATTAGGAAATGAAGAGGTGAAAATCCTACTGGATTTTTCTCTCATTGAGCCAGCATCAGAGAGTATCTTTCAGAATTTGTTTTAACGTTTTTAATGTTTTAATCTTTCAAATGTGGACTGTTGTCAGTTGCATTTTGTTCTCTTCCACAAGTTTCAGCCTCCACATTGTGAATCTGTGAAGAATTTCTAGATATATGAATTAGCTAGATTTTTCTGTCTGTGTGTCATTATGCTTCTTCTTATGGATTGATAGAATTCTACAAAGATGCACATCAGTCCTGGATTAACCACTAAGCAATACAAGTATGTGCTTAGGGCACCAAGACAAGGGGGGCACCACAGATTTTTTCCCCACCTATCAAGACCTGAAATTCTTTCCCAGTCACACTCAACTTTAGTCAAATACTTTGTAATTGCCCTTATCTATGATATTTGACTTTGCTCTGCTCTGTTACAAAAACTTTTTTTGGCAAAGTTTAAAAGTTGGATTTGAAGTCTTGTTGGATATCACATTTGTTCTTGTTTCATATTGTGAGAATCTTGCTTCCATCCATGGGCACATTGTTGAACTGTGCTTAGGGCATCAGGTATCCTTAATCTAGCCCAGAAGCATATGCATATATACATGTACATATATAATTTATATTCATATGTTTTAATATGAATACATTAATAAAGTCAAGAGTCAAAGAGTTCATAAAGCTGAATAATATTAAGAATGTTATTCAAAACACTAAAGGAAGTTCCAGTTGTCCTGATCAATTATTTTTCTAGATTTCAGGATTGCAACACATTTCAAAATATAAACTCAATTCCTATAATTTACTGAATTGCTAATATTTGTTATCTATGTAATACTAGCAACACAAAGGACAATAACTCTTGTATAAATTAAACCTTTCCAAGTATATAAATAGAAATTGTATAGGGAAGCAATTTGGAACCTTTTGTTTATCAATTTTGCTTTTAAATTAGAAGCAGGCTAGCCCCATTTTGTAATCTGCCCAGATCCTTGCCTTTATATTTTTCTATATGAGATCTGTTTAAGTCACATTGTTTTTACAAATTATGCCTAAGTGGATTTATCACCAAATAAACAAATGTACAATTCTGTATTTTTAATCTCCTTTGCCATTAAATATTTTGCTGTTAGTGCTTAAAACAAAAAAAAGGTTGTTGTTTTTTATTTTTTATTTTAACTTTGTTTTTCTTTGTTTCTTATAAGATTGGTCTAGCTTCCAAAAAGCTACGGGAACAAGGGGCTGATTTACCTAGCCACATGTTGAAATGTAACACACTCAAGAGATGACAGTATACAACGTGCTTTATCTTATTTGTGTCTTTCTTTTTTAATTAGCAGAAAAATAACACACATTGTGGAAGCTCATTGGAGTTTGGGGAGGTGATACCAGGGAGGCACCCTACTCAAAGCAAGAGGGTGGCAGCAGTAACTACCAAACTGCTATGCCAAGATAGGAGTTAGAGTTAGAATGTACCATATATTCCAGAGATCTTTGGGAGAGGTGCTTTGAAACCTGCAATCTTTTACCGCATACACTATGCCCATTTTTCATCTTTAATAAAATTAATAAAGTTCCAAGCAACATTTTTTAATCTTTATCAAACTTTTTCTAAAAAAACATTAGTTTTGGTATAATTCATGAACATTTATTTCCGCTGAGCTATTATTTTAACAAAAGTTATGCAAAATAATTTGCTTCAGTAATTTTTACACAAAAAATACAAAGTAATGGGTTATATTTGGTGTTTGGGAGATGTTACACATTGAGCGATGAAATTATTCTCATTTCACATGATTGTATACAGTAGGTGTTTGGGCAAGTTTTCCTTCTTTTTCATAGGTGCCTAAAGAAAACCTTGAATTGGATGGATTCTCTATAGCTCATTATTCTCTTCTGTTTATTGACCTTGTCCCTGGTACCTAAATAATAGTTTATCAGAAAGCTGAAGGGTTTTTTTTTTATTTGCCACAAATGCATTCAGTAGAAAATATTCAGGTAGCAATATATTGTGTAGATTTATACAATGTTAACAGTTAATGTATCCAGAAATTTTGTTGAGCAGTAGACAATTCATTTTCTTGATTTTGAAGGATTTTTATGTTTATAAAGTAGATTTAAAAACAAATAAAATTTTTAGAAAGTATGCCATAATTTTAGTGAGAGATGCTACTGTATAGAATATTACATTTGAGTAAAGGTCAAGCTTTAAAATGCTAATGTTAAATGTTATCATGAACAAAGTTGTTATTTGGATCACGTGTTGTCTTGTAATAATTATTCCTTCCTACTGGACCATATGGAGTGATTATAAACTTCACACTTTGATGCACATCTGTCTACTTGGTGATAAGTCCATGCAGGAATATCATAATTTGTAAAAAAAAATATTTTTAAAGCAAACCTACATACATTCAGTTGCAGACCTTTATGAATCTTAATATTGTTCCTTTGCAAATCTACATATGCAGATTCATTAATCTATTTTATTTTAGTTTGATGCTATTCTGATATACCTAAAAGATTTTTATATTACACAAAAAATTGGTAACAATTTTCAACAGCAATCAAGAATTTACTATAGGAAATCTTTGGTTCAGCTCTCTCCAAATCACTGAACTCATTAGACATATTTATCTCTCTTTCATCAGCTAATTGACAGAGTGATTTTAAATATTCGAAGAAAATACATAGGAAAGTCTATGAAATTCTAACATGGCCTTTGATCATGATGATATAACTACAATATATAGCAGTTAATTTAGTTATACTAAATACAGGAACTATAAGGAGGACTAATGTCCACTATTGCAATACAACAGGAGAGCTAATCCAGTCTATACGGGTAGTTCTTGACTTACAACCATTCATTTAGTGACTCTTTGAAGTTACAATGGCACTGAAAAAAGTGACTTATGAACATTTTTTATGATTGTAGCATCCTCAAGGTCACGTGACCAAAATTCATATGTTTGGCAACTGGCATATATTTATGACCGTTGCAGTATCCCGGGGTCAGGTGATCACCTTTTGTGACCTTCTGACAGGCAAAGTGAATAGGGAAGCCAGATGTATTTAACAACCATGTTGCTAACTTAATAACTGCATTGATTCACTTAACAGCTGTAGAAGAAAAGTCTAAAATGGGGCAAAACTCATTTAACAACTATCTTGCCTTGCAACAGACATTTTGGGCTCAATTGTGGTCGTAAGTCGAGGACTTCCAGTAATTAGATGCAAAATAAATCAAAATAAGTTTAGAACTCTCAAATCCCTTTTTGGATAATTTTACTGTTTTATCTATCAATATATATTTTTGCATCTGTTGCCATGTATTTTGAGAACCAGGAAAATCTATAGAGTAATCTGGATGCCAGTAGTTGCCAGTTCATTTAGCTCACTCTGTCACTCTATCCAGTGTGCACCACAAGGAGGGAAACTAGCTTTACACTCCATATATGTTAATATATTTTTCTAGTCAATGAACAACATGCCATATGCTAAATAAATAAACAAAATCAATTTGCATTTTTGCTACTTTAAAATTCAAACTACCTGGATTGTTAATTTTAATGTTTGAACAGCCACATTCTCAAAGATCCTGATTCATGCAAACAAATCATTATTTAACAAACTCTGAGATAACCCACTTATTGTCTGCATGTACATTGCTCACATAGTCTTATTTAAGAGACCCATGAGATCATTTTCTGCTATGATTTTCTGGAAAGAAAGCAGCCTAGGCTCATGCTAAAAATGTGTTTAACATTTCAAACTGCTCTGAAGAAAGGTGAATGGTGCTCTTGAAAAAGAGAAAGTATCTTGTGAGCTGCCATTAAGGGTTGGGTTAAATATAAAGATAGATACCAATTGACTGTGAGGTACAATATAAGGCACATATATGAATAATCTCTATTTATTAAAAGCAGCTACATCTGTCTGCAGTCTTCCACATTTTTGTCTCCACAGCCTGGAAAAAAACATGGCTACTTCAGTGATTTGAGGAGAGGCACTTCATGTATGTTCTCTTATGTTGAAAAATACCTTTCAAAATTGCACAGAGCAATCCTGCTTATGTGAGCAATATTTTAGTGTCGGGTTTGTATGTCCTTAGCTCCCTGTTTTATTCCCTAGAATCACATCTCAACAGCAACACATGCCCAGGAGGCTTGATTAAGGCAAATTCCTTTGAGGAGAAGGTTACCACAGAGCATTTCACAAAATATTCAGGAAGCTCAAGGAACTTTCCAGTAACTATTTGTCTCTATGCAAATCTGCCCCTTATGTATTTGAATCCCAACATTTTGTGGAAATTCATAGTTTTGGTGTCCTGACACATGTTTCATCACCTGCCAGTCCCCATTGTCCAGGTCATAGTCCAAGTTGTGATATCTTGAAAGACCTCACTAATATGATAGGTCTCCAGAAGGATGATGAGGAATGATGACATGGTATGTAGAGTTTTCTGCAGCTTCTCTCTTTCCCTGAATCCTACTGTAGGAGTTTGAGCCAGCAAGCTTCTGGTTATTTGTAGTGGTTCTATGGGTTATCTACCTTAAATCGATAATGTTCTGCATTACTTGTAAAAGCTGTGATCTGTTGTTTTTGAAGCATTTATATGGAGATGGGTATCACAGACTCAAACCATTGATCTGTCTTTTGAACATAACTTTAATTTCTGTTCCAAATGTTAAACATAATTTTTCATATCTCTATTGCCTACTTTGTTAACTGGAGGAAGCATATACATAAAGCATATCTAATACTAATTTCCTCTTGCTATTTTCTGCCAGTAACTCAACTGTGAAATTACTCATTTTTGTAAACCTGGAAATATTTTAAAATGAAATTTATATTCTTTTACCAGGAAAAGTGTGATGGGAAACCTTTTTTCCCCCTAGAGTACTCATACAGGCAGGCAGTCTTATTAACGTGACCTTTGGAAGACTTAGTTATATGTGATAAACATATATAGGCACACAAAATCCTATCACTATATTAATGAAGGCGAGTTAACACTCTAATTAAAGTTGTTGGGTAGAAGGCCAGAGGATAACTCAGCTAGTCAAGCTAGAAAAATCAAAAACAAGTAGAGGAGTTGCAGGTGTGAGCTGCATATGTGTGTCGCATATGTTACCTAATATATGTTTTCTTTGGGTCGTGGTTCAAGATCTGCTGTGGAACTAATAATGGAATGGTTAGATTCAGGGAGGGATTGGGAATGAGAAATTAGGAAATAGATAGAACAACAACAAAAAATGATGGGTAGTTGCTTGTATTTAAGTCATGTATAAGAGCATGCAGTACCTGGAGAAAAGATGGGGAACTCATCCAATTTGTGGATGATACCAAGCTGGCAGGAATAGCCAACACTCCAGAAGACAGTGGTACAGGAGGACCTGGACAGACTTGAACACTGGGCGCTATCTAACAAAATGAAATTCAATCGTGAAAAAAATAAGGTTCTACATTTAGGCAAGAAAAACCAAATGTACAGGTATAGTATAGGGGGTACCTTGCTCAATAGTAGTAACTGTGAGAGGGATCTCGGAGTCCTAGTGGACAATCACTTAAATATGAGCCAGTAGTGTGCTGCAGCTGCCAAAAAAGTCAACACAGTGCTGGGCTGCATTAACAGAGGGATAGAATCAAGATCATATGAAGTATTAATACCACTTTACAATGCCTTGGTAAGGCCACACTTGGAATACTGCATCCAGTTTTGGTCACCACGATATAAAAAAGATGTTGAGACTCTAGAAAGAGTACAGAGAAGAGCAACAAAGATAATTAGGGGACTGGAGGCTAAAACATATAAGGAACGGTTGCTGGAATTGGGTATGTCTAGTTTAACGAAGAGAAGGATGAGGGGGGACATGATAGCAATGTTCCAATATCTCAGGGGCTTCCACAAAGAAGAGGGAGTCAAGCTATTCTCCAAAGCGCCTGAAGGCAGGACAAGAAGCAACAGATGGAAACTAATCAAGGAGAGAAGCAACCTAGAACTAAGGAGAAACTTTCTGACAGTTAGAACAATTAACCAGTGGAACAACCTGCCTCCAGAAGCGGCGAATGCTCCAACACTGGAAGTTTTTAAGAAGAGATTGGACAGCCATTTATCCGAAATGGTGTAAGGTTTCCTACCTGAGCAGGGGATTGGACTCGATGACCTCCAAGGTCCCTTCCAACTTTATTATTATTATTATTATTATTATTATTATTATTATTATTATTATTATTATTATTATTATTATTATTATTATTATTATTATTATTATTATTTAGTTAGTTCAGGTGCCTTGGGAAACTGTTGTTGATTTCTTTGTCAGTGGTACTAATGAACTCAGCCTGAATTTCTATGGCTGGTCCTCTTCCACCACTTTGCAGCTTAAGTACACTGCTTTCACAAATGCAGTTCAACTAGAATTCCATGTTAATGGTAAGAAGTCATCGATAGCCTATGTATACCACAGTAGCAGCTTTTCATTTTAACCATAATTTCAGTGGAATGATTCATTGATTGAAATCCTAATCTTTAATAATGAGTCCGAATAAATACAGTGAATGAATACTCAGACGATTGAAGTGATACAGTTGGGAAATCAATGCATTCTCCTTGATTCCTTTCTTTCTCCTTTCTTCCCTTTACTCCAAAGATTAGTTGTATGTTCAAGTAACCATGCCAGTTGCTTAAGGTGAACATAGCTCAGTGGAAATATTTTAAAGTATCATATGACCATCCTAGCTGATGTGATCTCTGTACTCCAGAAACCAAGAGATCACAAAGTTGGAGAAGGCTGATATAAAGGGCTTAGGACATATCTCTTTAACTGTGTGATTTAACTTTGGATCATCAGTCCAACACCAGTTTTTCTGCCTTTCCTGATTAATGAGAATATGTGTTTTTCCTTGCAGCCTATCCAGGTAAGAGCAGGAAATGGGAAGGAGGAGAGAAGCTTTTGTGAATGGATGTCAATGTTAGGGAAAGGATAGGCAGATACCAGGCTGCATCCAAGATGTTGAGTGAAGCTTTAGACCACCTGGCTATTTAGACAAATGTGTTGGTCTTTTTGGATGGTCTTTAGTTTGATGGAGGGAGAGCATGGATTAGGGAAATGCATGAAAAGATATAGCGGGTGATTGAAATGATTCTGCATTTCAGCCACCACCAGTGCCTGGTCTTCAAAACATCAATGTCTTTGTTTGACTTGTCTTTGTTTGTTGTTGCCTAATGTAATGTTGGTATGTAATAAAGTTTGCCTTTGTGATTTAATTGTGGATAAGCCAGCCTGTTCTGAATTACCAAAAGCTGGCTGAACAATGGTTTTGGGTATGGTATGGGCCATGATTCTGGGGCAGGAGTGGTGGAATGACTATTGCTATTTGTGAGATTCTGCTGACTTCCAAGAAGATGATTGTACAGATAACTGGAGGTGAGATCGTACTTGAGAAATTGTGTTTTAGGGGTCAGATGGATTTGCTACTCTTCCTGCTGCATATTATGGCTGAAGTGACAATAGAGTTCTCCAGCCTTATGATCCTGAGAGACTTCAAATCTGGTTTTGATTTTACAAATCAGAAGTTCATGGCAGCAGTCTAAAACACACTAGAGGTAGTCTTCACTTAATAACCACAATTGGGACAGGCAATTCCATCATTAAGCAGTATAGTGGATAAGTGAAACATCACATGACCACCATCCCAACACACACACTTAATGACATCTGTTCCACTGCAGTTGTTAAGCAAACTACCTGTGGTTAAATGCAACATCACATGACCGCAATTTGTGACTTACTTCCTGTTTTCACTGACTTTGTTTGTTGGAAGCTGGCTGTGGGGGTTGCAAATGGTGATCACATGACCACAGTTTCTATCATTGTAAATGTGGGCCAGATGCAAAGTGCCTCAATTGCAATCATGTAACTGCAGTTTTGAGACCCAGTCATAAATCTACTTTTGCAGTATGTTGTAATTTTGAACAGTCACTAAACAAGGCATTTGGTAAGCCAGGCTACCTGTAGATCTATTTTTTGTCTCAAGGGAGTGGTAACATGACCTGTTATTGATGGATATTACCTTCAGTCCCTTATCGTGAAAGGATTACTCTCTATTGCCCTTGCAGTTTTCTGTACTTGCTCCTCACCACAGGGAAGAAGGACCTGTTTGAATAGTTCACTCAGGCATCCACTTCTCCCAGGCTCAATTGCATCACATAAAGTATAAGCTGGTGTGGGCGTGGCCTGCACGTGATGCATCTGGCCTGCAGGCCACCAGTTTAACACCCCTGCTCTAGAGGGAACTTAAGCTATTAGTCCTGAGGAAATGGACAGGATTGTTCAGGCTATGAATTATGCTTCCTGTGTTTAGATCCATGTCTCACCTGTCTGTCACGTGGCTGGACCCATGCAGTAGTAATGCTTCTCTGGGAAAGGGGATGGTTTAATCTGCTTTGAAACAAAACGTGGTCTGAACTCTCCTTAAAACACGTTTGGTAGATGCAAACACCTGGAGAAATTTCATCAGGTCTCCAACCTTCTCTTCCCTTCCCTTTTTGGGGAAAGTCGTGGAGAGGGTGGGAGGCTTATGCCTTCAAAGATCCTGGAGAAACATGGAGTATCTAGAGCTTTTTCACTCAGGTTTGGGTGATCATACCAAAAATGCCTTGATTGTGTTTGTGGATTATCTTTGACAGGCACAGGACTAAGGTAGTGCTTCTGTCCTGGAATTGCTAGATCTCTCAGACATATTATTAATCATGGTGTTCTTCTGGACCAGTTCAGGCCCTTGAATGTGTCAGGCAGTATTTTGTGGTGGTTCTCCTTGTTCCTCCAGATCTGGTTCCAGTCACAATTGGTATCCTCATCTCTCCCTCTTTTATTTAACATCTACATGGAACATTGAGTGAGGCAATCTATTGAGATGAAGTTAAGTATGATCAGTAGACTGATGGTATTCAGCTCTAAATTTCTGTCCTGCTTCTATCTAGAGTTCTCTCCCACTGCCAGGAGGTTCTAGCGGTCTGGATGGGGAAAAACAGGCTTTGACTCAACAATAACAAGATGAGATAACTTGGTTTTAAAACTCTCCAGATATGTGGATATTTCATTTTTTACTCTCTCAGATAGTCACTGCACAATTTGGAGCTCTACTTAGTGAGCAACTGGCAGGATGAAGGACTTTCACACACCTTCATCCTGTCCTTCAATTGTACTTCTTAGAATGGGAAATTCTATTCCCAATTACTCATGCTTAAAGCCACTTCCCAGTTGGGCTCCCAAGCTGCCCATAAAG
Organism: Protobothrops mucrosquamatus; assembly: GCF_001527695.2. Lineage (NCBI taxonomy): Eukaryota > Metazoa > Chordata > Lepidosauria > Squamata > Viperidae > Protobothrops > Protobothrops mucrosquamatus. The sequence goes on along the minus strand of NW_015386248.1, from coordinate 90,277 downwards.
AGCATTCAGAAGCCCTAACTGGTTCATAATATTAAGGCAATTTGAGGAAACCATGATATGCCCATATGACATCTCTGCTTCATGGACTACACTGGCTCCAGTAGGTTTATGGGTACAATTCAAGGTGCTAGTGGTGACTATAAAACCCCACAAGGCCAGATTATTTATGGGATCACTGATCCCCAATTATACCTGCCCTTCCCACCAGATTTGACAAGGTGGGTGTAGAAGATCCCTTCTCTGAAACAATGCCACCTAATGGGACCCACAGAGTTGCAGCATCTGCTTTATGGAATAGCATTCTTCAAGATGCAGACTTAGCATTCTTAAAAGCTTTGAAGACAAGGCTTTTTTTCAATCATTGAGGTCATCTAGTTAGTAGAACCCAATATGTGTGGCTTGATTGAATTATAGTTTTCAGGGAGTTTGGCTAGATTGTAATATTTTATTATTTCTTGGATTTTTTGCATGCATTGTGCATCACTCAGAGTCACAAGATTTTGATGGAAGGCTATATAAATTCAATAAATAAATAATTTTTCATTTTAAAAAAAATCTCTTTCTATAGGTATTTTTCTTCTTTTCAGTTTTTCCCTGATCTTGTAATATATTTGTGTTTCTTTACATACCCATATATCTATATGAAAATAATATATTAAATAAGCAATGCTTCAATCTGAATTTCCTTTGTCTACACAAATGATGTTCTAGGCAGAAACATAGAGTATACTGTTTAAATGTTTGCATGTTTGTTCACTTCAAATCTATCTTCACATTCCAGATTAATGTTCCATTTTTAAATTTGTTTTTTAATTGGATTACATTTCATTTCCAGATAATTTTATGTTTTGGAGGGTTTTTTTAGGACATTTTTATTTTGAAAACATGGCTGTTTATTGTCATTGGTCTTCAGATGTATAATCCTACTCATGTTTAAAGCAAGATTTTGTTGAAATCAATTTGTTTCTCTCCGATGTACATAGTCATGCATTCTTCAGGAAGTGCTTAGCCATTAAATCCAATTTTGATTATGTTTAGTTTACCCATGACAGTCTTTTATGAAACATTAGCTTTTTTTATCTTAAGCCTGTACAAATGAGAAAGAAATAATCACAACTATTTGCACTGTTTTGTTTTGTTTTTCAAGCACTTTTGTGCAATGGAAAGTTTCACAAGCATTTGCAAGAGATTTTTGTTCCCTTGGTCATCCGCTACATTGATCTCATGGAATCATCCATTGCCCAGTCCCTTCACAGAGGTCTTGAACAGGAATCATGGCAGCCTGTCAAGTAAGTGTTTCTGGAAAGCCTACACCAACTGCACCAATAATATCTTTATTCTCATTTTGGTTTGCTATTCTCCTCAATGTTTGTTTTTATATATTATTTTTTATGGTTTCCATGCATTGTTTATTTCTTCACAGGACCATCACCAACAGTCTTCCCAATGTAGCTCTTCCAAAAGTTCCAAGTTTGCCTCTTAATCTTCCCCAGATACCTAGTTTTTCTACACCAACATGGATGGCTTCTTTATATGACTCCACGTGTGTATTCTTGACTGAACTTTGAGTGTCTGTATGTGTCTCAGCTCTGCATGGCCTTGCTGGTGTCATGTTGTACAGCTGCATTTGGACCGCATGGTGTTTGTGATCATTGGATTGGAAATTAGAATTTTTTGGTTGACAGCCAAGCATGGAATGTCATTGGATTGTGCTTTTTGGTGTATAAGATCTCAGTAGGATATTACTTAAAATTAACTAGATAAAGGTTTTGTTATGATACACTTAATAGTCATCACCCTTAATTACATAATTGCTCTTATTTAGTTAATAAGCAGTGTGGAAGCACTTTAAATTATTGTACTCAAGTATGTTTTTTTTAATGTCAATAGCTCTTTGTGTTTTGGCGTGTTGTTACTAATCCACTGCATGTGCCAAATAATTTCAAAAGCTGCAGCAGTAGCAGTTGGTTTTATTATTTTTATGAGACTTTGATAGTCTTCTTTTATTAAGGCACTCCTAGCATTAATAGAGTTCAATTCCCAACTAATTACACTGCAGCCGACTGAGATTCCATCTCTTATTTTTTTACAAAACAGAATCAGATAGCTTTCTGTGTTTTCAAAGAGCAACTTTACAATTACTGTATACATTACGGTTATATTATATTAGGAAAATGCATTCAGTAAACCGAACAAAATTAGCAATATGTGAAGAGAGACTTCCAAATTTGTACTAGTCAAGAGGCATTTTCCAATTTTTATGATGTTTCTTTCTTCACTAATTTCTTTGTGAGAGAAGATAAAATGGTAGAAAATAAAGGATGACTATAAAAAGGTAAAAAAAAGGTCTCAACTTTTACATGGTTGTATGATTCCAACAAGGCAATCCCAACATAAAAGCTTCTCCTGGATGCATCCAGAAGTACTGTACTCACTAAAACCTGTCATTTAACCTGTATCCACTAATTTAAAAAAATCAGTAGATTTACATGTACATATAATTGTTGATACCAATATTTTTTTCTGCTATTTATTGTCTCATTCCCTGTAATTGGAGATTCTATTGTTTATGTAGCTATAACAAAACCATTCATGCCTAAGGAAGGAAAATTAGAATTACAGCACTTCCAATAGTATAAAAAAATATCCAGAATAGCATGGATTCATGAAGAGGTCAAGGTTGATTAGTGACTGGAACATTATGGTGAAGATTATTGTACTTTACATTTTCTTGCATTCTTATTATATTTAACTCAAGACCAAACAAAGCAAGGCTTCATTCATAAGATTACCAATTATATAAATGAATGTTTGAAATAAATAGGTAGGTGGGCTGATTTGGATCAAGATTCTTGTATGTGGAGGGACTTTAACCCTTGCCATGTTTAGATTTGATTCAGAAGTGCTGTGCTTGTTTTCAAGGTGAGCATGTCTAGTTACAAAAACATTTATCAAAAGTTAACCTGGTGTGGTTTAGAAAGTGGCCACACCTCTGAATAAATAGTTTCATCCACTCCCATTTTTATTTTCTGAGACTGACTTATAGGATCTATATTGTATTTAGATAAAGATGACATTAGATG
>NW_015386248.1:83281-86274 GCF_001527695.2 Protobothrops mucrosquamatus | reverse complement strand
GAAGAAGAATCCATTAGGGTTGCTCAAAAGGCTTAATAAAACTTAAAAATGGAAAATGACAAATTTTGGTGGTGAAATGAGAGATAAATCACACAGAAATAATGTATACAGTATCCTGACACTGCAGAGGTTGATGGGAAAACTAGAGCTCATAATGAGCTGAGATTTGTTATAGATGCTAACATCAATGAAAAATATGCTTCAGATAAATTCAAAATAAAAAGAATCAGTACACTAGGTATTCATAAAGGTGGCAAGTTGCTTATCAGTAGCAAATAAAAGGCACAGATACTCCTAATTTAATAGTAGAATCGTAGGGCTAGAAGGCACCCAGGAGATCTTCTAGTCCAACCTCACTTCCACCCAAAGCAGGAGACCTCATACCATCCTGGACAAATGATTGTCCAATCTTTTCTTGAAAACCTCCAGCGATGGAGCACCCACAACTCCGGGAGGCAAACTGTTCCATTGATTAATTGTTCTCACTATAAGGAAATTTCTCCTTAGTTTCTGTTTGGATTTCTCTTTAATAAGCTTCCATCCATTGCTTCTTGTCCTACCCTCAGCTGCTTTGGAGAATAAATCAACTCCCTCTTCACTATGTCTGCATCAAGTACTGGAAGACAGCTCTCATGTCTTCCATAATCCTTCTCTTCATTTGGCTAGATACAGTATACCAGACATTCCCTTAACCGCTCATAATATGATTTACCCTCCAACTCCTTATTATCTTTGTTGCTCTTCTTTGCATTCTTTCTAGAGCCTGAACATCTTTTTTGTATCATGCAAGCAGAACTGGACATGGTATAGTATGGCCTCACTAGTGCAATATAAAGCAGTATTATTACTTCCCATGAACTTGATGCTGTCCCTCTGTTGATGCAGCCTAGGATTGCATTGGTTTTTGGGGCAGCTATAGCACAGTGCTGGCTCATAATTAAGTGGTGGTCCATTAGGATATCTTGATCACTTTCATAGTTACTACTGTTGAGCCAGGTACCACCTATTTTATATCAGTGCATTTGGGGTTTTTGCATAAGTGCCAGACCACTACTGATTAAGATTAAGTCTTTTACAACAAAAAAGTGTGAGTTCAATCATGCAGTTATGAACAGCAGTATGGAAGAACTGGCTTTAAGCTTGTGATTGATATAAGGAATAATATTTCTTCTGTATGAGATGAAATCTTCAGGGTCACATATATTTCATTCATGGAAACATAAGTTATTAACTGATTGTTTTGCTGAAGCAGTATATATTTGATAAATCCTGGAAAATGAGTAAGGGTCAGATGAATGAAGGAAAAATAATATCATTATCCTAAAGAAGAAATCCAAGAAACTATAGATCAGGCATGTCAAATTTGCGACGTTTCACACGGCGTATCGCAACTTTTTCCCCATTGCCGGCAATGGGGTGGGCGCGGTTTTGGCGTGACGCATCCGGCCTACGAGCCGGCAGTTTGACATGCCTGCTATAGACCAATCAGTCTGGTATTAATTCCTGGGAGATTTTAGGGTGTAGTAATTACCAGAATATCACATGGATCTGTCCAGAGCGTCTATTTCCCAAACAAACATTTTTTTCAGTTGGATAATTTTCTTAATATATTGTGAGAATGCTGTAGATATAATGTATCTTATTTTTAGCAGTATTTTGCTGAATTATGATTTTGAGTTAAAGAAAGAGAGATTTTGATTAAATGTTAAAAAACAAACATTGTAGTAATAATAACAGTTTGATAGTGGAACTAGATACTCAGAAAGTAATGGCTAGTATAGGCAGAGGCTGGACAATTAAGGAGGACTTGATGGCATGATAGTTAAAAGGATATATACCTGACTGAAAAAACAAACTCATTGAATGCTCATCAATGGTTCATTATTAAAGTGGAATGAGTTATCTATTGGGGGTGCCACAACGTTCAATCGTAAGCCCCTTCATCATGTCATTCTATTTTATTCTGTTTTTGATCAAAACCTATTTCAAATATTGTGCCCAGTTCGGGCACCACTTTTTAAGTATCACAAAAATGGTAATAGGTTTCAGAGAAAGATAAAGGTGATTAAGGGATTAAAAACTAAGCCCCATGAAGAGAAGTTGAATAAACAGGAACTGTTCAGCTTTGAAAAGACTGAAGTGGATGTAGGAATAAGGATATGTAACTTCTTCAAAAGAAATGCTTCATAGAAATGCATCTTCTTAGCTGTGCACGCTCTTAAATGCAGGTGATAAACAGCTATAAAAAACTGGAAAAACACATGGCTGCTTTAATGATTCTAAGAGAAGTGTTTGCTCCAGCACTTGGTGAAATATTGTTTTTCAGAGGGATGAAGGAATGTTACACAAAAGATTGTTGTTGTTGTTAATTGCGAAGTCGTGTCTGACCCATGGACAACGTTCCTCCAGGTCTTCCTGTCCTCTACCATCTTCTGGAGTCCATTTAAGTTCATGCCTACTGCTTCAGTGACTCCATCTAGCCACCTCATTCTCTGTCATCCCCTTCTTCTATTGCCCTCAATCTTTCCCAGCATTAGGCCCTTCTCCAGTGAGTCCTTCCTTCTCATTAGGTGGCCAAAATATTTGAGTTTCAACTTCAGGATCTGGCCTTCTAAAGAGCAGTCGCAAAAGATTACACTCTGTTTTATATTTCTCCCAAATGAGAATGTGACAAAAATATTCATAACAGTTTGACAGGGGAACCTGAGAGTTTGGGGCTTCCCTTTCTTGAATGGGTGTTTTAATTTTAGATTTCCCCTAAGCTGGGTTACCTAAATGGCCCCTTATGATTCAGCTGTATAATTACAAACACCTGAAAACTGTTAATCTTCTCAGTCGAGATTGATACCTATATTCAGTTTCTTTTATCATATACTGTATGTTTAAATCTTACTGAATCTATTAGTCCTTGGAATTTCAAAGATTTCATTTTTTGTATTTTAATGCACAATTTACAGAAAGTAATAATTGTTTGATTACTTGTTTTATTTTTT